>NW_019730583.1:900340-930148 GCF_002891405.2 Cryptotermes secundus | reverse complement strand
ACCATTGGATGCAGGTAAGCCAGTTGTTGAGGTATTGGGTTTTTTTTTTGGTAAAACTCAAAGTGCCCAGAACTTCCCTAGTAGTTGAATATAATAGTTGTAATTTTAACTTCAAGTTGCTCTAGAATAGTGAACAATTTGCTATGAATTTCAAAAGATTTCGGAGCTTCTCCACCGGAGATATGAGATGTTAAAAATAGCCGATTTCGGGCCCAGAGCAAAGTTTGGAAGCTCCTGGAAAATTTTAGAAAATAGGTATAGTGTTCAAAACTATGTGATGATATTCTTCATGTAGGAGAAAAGAAAGGGCAGAAACCACAGATCTGATATTTCCCCCCTCCCATTGGTTTTTGAAGGTGAAAGATAGCGTTTTTCCCAAAATCGATAAGTAAGTTTCGAGCTTAATTAGACCTAGAGGAAGTGAGTTGAGTGAAACCTTATATTATAGTCCATAGTGATTTATAGTCCATATTATGAGGAACAAATTTGTTTCTTATTGGAGTCTCTAGCTTCAATAGTTATCGAGATACAGAAGATAACGCAAACCTCCATTTGAGCCGAAAACGCGTTTTTTCGCATTATAGAAACTTCGCTATTAAATGAATATGAAAGTTGTAATTTTAACTCCATGTTACTGTGGATTAGAGCATTATTTGCTATGGGTTTAAAATTTTTCGGAGCATCCCCACCGGGGATATGAGACGTTAAAAGTGGCCGATTTGGGGCCCAGAGCAAAAGTTTGGAAGCTCCTGGAAAATTTTGAAAAATAGATACGGTGTTCAAAACTATGTGATTATATTGTCCATGTAGGATAAAACAAAAGGTAGAAACCACAGATCTGATACTTTCCCCCTCCCATTGGTATTTGAAGGTGAAAAATATCGCTTTTCCCAAAATCGATAGGTAAGTTTCAAGCTTAATTACACCTAGAGGAAGTGAGTTGAGTAAAATCTTGTAATAACATGATTTGTTGTGCATATCATGAGAAATAAATTGGTTTTTCATTGGAGTCTCTAGCTTCAATAATTATCGAGATACAGAAGATAACGCAAACCTCCATTTGAGCCGAAGCGCGTTTTTTTGCATTATAAGAACGGCTGTACCGGGAGAACCGAGCGGATCACAGTTTTTTTTAAACATTTTTTGAGGTGTGAAAATATGTAGAATAAGTGTACAAATTTTGAATTTTTTTAAAAATGGTGAGCGACCTTTCTGGATGATTTCACATGGAATGACCCTTAGTGAACCAACTGAACACATGTTAGCACACTGTGTTTATTTTATAAGACATGTTTGACTGCGATATGTCTGTGTGTATGTCCTCTAATATTTCATGAACCAATTTACGAATTTTCGTCGAAAATGTTGCATAAACTTCATGTCACTTTGGTACATCAAGCATCTATATGGGAGGTGTTCGAATGAAAACCGTCCAGGGATTGTTCTGGGGGAAGGAACGGAGGCCGTTAAAATTAGTCCCGGTGGGCGCTGGGGCAGGCAGGCCATTCACGCACCAGCCGACAGATCGCCTCCACAGCGAACTCCCTGGGGCTGCCACTGAACCACTCCACCACCTCGGTCCGGCCGAACACACGAGCGGCCTTCATTTTAACAGGCCTCACATGTTTTTAATTTCCCACCATCAGTGATACTAAAAAGGCGGCCGCACGAAATTCAGAGGTGGTGTGTCTCTAGCATTACTTTTTGTAGGGATATGGATTTTGGACGACAGTGGATCTTTGGAAAATATTAAATTTTTGTTAATATCGGATTTGAGTTACATTTTCCGCGATATAACACTATGTAGTCCGTGCTGAGACGTCAACGTACGTTCCGGAAGAAAATATCGCCTCCATCTTCAGGCTCGAAAAATAAGCCGAGAAAGAAATCAGAGTGAAGATGGAGGCGACATACTACTCCAAAACTTCGGTTGAATTTCAACGGACTAAACAGAGTTTTGTCCCAGAATTAGAACTTTTATGTTAAAGTCATTCATTGTACAATGTAGCACAATAGCTTGGCATCCAGAAGAAATGTACAATTAACTCCCCGTTTGGTTGCAGTAACCGATGGACCATAGGAATTAGGAATCCGCCATTTTGTATGGCCAGAATATTATCTACAGGTTTCATATGAAATATTGCTTACATAACAACGTTACAAAATCATGCAGTGGAGAATTCTGAGCAGTTACTCTCTGTACTTATAATGTGTAATTATTGTAATTGTGTAACTACGTATTAATTTATAATTTGCACTACCCATGCATATAGAGATTAAGGATAAAATTATAGTTTTTACTTTGGATTTTATGGTTATGAAACTTGATATCTCATATTAAGGGAGAGATATATATGTTGTGTTTGGACAGAATTTGCTGAGGAAAGAGTTGGGCTTACGAGAAAGAAGTAAGCAGAAGGCAACTGGATGAAAACCTCTATAATTTGCACTCTTCACAGAATAGTGTTATGATTATTAAACGAAGAAGGGTGAGATTGGAAGAGCTTCTAGCACTTACGGGAAATGTGAAAATTAATGCAAAGTTCGGTTGTAATATCTGAGGGGAGAGACAAATTCTAGGTGTATATGAGAGGATAATACTAAAATCGATATTATAGAAACAAGATGGGAACTTACGGGTTGGATTCATCCTGTACAGAATAGGGACATATTTAGGCATCTTATGAGAGTGGAAATGAAAGTTCGGGTTCTATATATTGCGGGGAATTCCTTGACTAGTCCCACAACTGTCTGCTGCTCAAATAGGGTTACGTTCCTCAGAGTTAGTTAATTAGTTGGTTGGTTCTAGTTTTTGCTGAACTCACTATATGAATTGATCCACTTGATGGATATAGTCGTCAGAAATTCTTCTCAGAAAAATATGTGTCTTTCCACCGGAAGTTGTACTGACGTGCTTCTTACTCCTCTGACTTAAGGTGTTCCCAAAGACGAGAGTTCCAAATTTGGAATTTAATATTAATCAATCGATGGATTTTGGGGGTGGGGTGTACCATTTTACCTGCGGAGAAGGTGCATCGAAACAACAGTACTTAAAAACGTTTCTGAAATACAATTTGAAATTAATTTGTAAGGGACACAAGCAAATGGAAATAGATGACTCGAAGGTTGCATATGACGCGGTGCAAACGGAGCTCATATCAAAATAACACTGACTCACTATAGTTGAGTGTTTCTTCAGAAACTAATAGTCGCTCATCCAGTCATGAAGTACCTTGCCTTTCTGGGAACCCGAAGGTAAAATATTGTTTTCAGAAGAACTCGCTACTATACCCTGTCCTGAGCCAAATAAATCCAAAACTCATTCCCACATCCTCTTTCATTAAGTTCTCATTTCAATATTATATATTCTTCTGTGTCTAGGTCTCCCAATTGAACTCCTTCTGTCTGGTAGTATTTTGTATGAGCTTCATGGTTATAATACATCAAAGGTATGAGAAGAAATATGCCAACACACTCGTGTCCTCGGAACACTGTGAAGTATGGACTGTGAACAAATTCAACCGGAAAAATGGGAAGAAAGAAAAATCACAGAAATTAAGAAGGGAAAGAAATAATCAAAGAAGAACCAGATAAAGATAAGGGAGATCGAAAGAAATGAAGAGAGGTAAAATATTTGAAATATGCAATCCTACTCAGGTACACAGATTTCTCAAATATATTCTTTGTATTTTCTTTCAAGGACATTTAATTTGAAATTTTATCAGAATCAGTCTAGCGGTTCTCGAACACAAACATGCGGTTGGACAGGCAGACAGGATGTCTCCTATATACATTCAGTTTATATACAGCGAAAAAGAAATAAACATGAAGCGGAAGAAAGGTGGGAGAAACTGAGGACGTATTCCTTAATTATTTAACGATGTTTATGGACTTCGTAAAAGCATCGAATGACTGCAGAAACTAAATATTTCTTCAGGAGGGCCTATCACCAGGCCGATAAACGAATCCAAAGAAGAAATTCTAATCACAACACTACCAAAAATTAAAAAAAAATCCGTGGCTTGAGTCCGCAAGCGAACTATACCGTCCGAGCGACCGCCGCTTGTCGGCGAAGTTAGTGCCAACTTTAGCGGATAGAGGGTGGCGCGTGGTCAGCGCAAAGAATCCCCACGGCTGTTAATTTCGGTTTTCCAGACCGGAGCCGCTATTTCCATTAAATAGCTCCTAAATTATCCTCACGAGGCTGAGTGAACCCCGTTCCAAACCCATTATTTCTCAGAAAATGTTGTAGCGCCGGAAATCGACCTCGGGACCTCAGGAACTGTAGCCTGGAACTCTGACCACTAGATCACAGAGGAGGTCTCCACAACACTACCACCCTCGGTAAAATGGCTCTGTTCACGCGTGCAGATTCTACTATACTATAGAACGTCTTAGCGTTAACTTTTGTTCCTGAAGTGTCACAGAAGGTCCAGTGTTCACATTCGTTCCATGGACAGGAACACGAAACCTGTGCTGTATAAGTCACTGTTACCAGGGAACTGACATGTTCTTGGCCTTGTGTGACAGTTGCATAATTCTGTTATCATTGGATTAATGTTCATTTTGCTGTGCAGGTGTTTTCTTTGAAACGTCAAGTGTAAATTGTAAATACGTGCTCTTTTATTAAAAAGTAACTGCTGTGTGCAGAGAGAATTAATTTACGTCACTCTCAGCGGACACTGACCTTCCTCACACTAGCATCATGTGTCTACTGATTTAGGCCTTTATTAATCATCATTATTGTAATCAAGTTGTCATGCTTATCATGTCAATTAGCAGCATCAGGAGAGTCGCTTGGACGTGATGTTACAGTTAAAACGTTGGCTTCAGACAAACCATTCAATCATTCGAAAGGGCAAAGATGATCCTTAATGTTTGAGAGAGTTTCTTAAATTTGTCGAGACTGGTTCTCTTTCTGAGAAATGAAGTTTTTCTATAGCTTGATTAAGCTCAGTAACCTCAATTTCCTGCTATTATTTAATGATGTTTCCTCAGTTCCATACATCCCCCATTTTATCATTATAAATTATAATATAGACTAGTACATAATTCTCGTCGTCTTTCTGTCATTAATGCATATCTATCTATCTATCTATCTATCTATCTATCTGCCTACCTATCTATGGCTGTACAGCCCTTTCGTTGGAACTTGTCCGCTGTCTCATATTCTTGATTTTTACACGGTCGGTAGACTTCTTGGATAGGGGATCAGCCAGTCGCAAGACCGCTACCTGCACACAAGGCAGTACAAACAGAGAATAAACGCACACAAGCATCCATGCCTCAAGTTGGATTCGAACTCACGATCCCAGGGTTCGAGAGGACGAAGACAGTTCATACCTTAAACCGTGCGGCCAATGTGATTCTCCATTCGTGCAAATAGAGTGAAGGTAAGTAATAAAAGAAGAATTTGGATATAGATTATCGATTTATTTAACGAAGCTGTTTAAAATACAGCGGTCATATAACGTCAGATGAGGTGGAAAGATAACCGTGATAGTGGTTAGGCAATGAATCGGAAGAATACTGTCATGGTGTTCGCCTGGCGTAAACGGAGAGAACTAAGAATGGCTGCCATTAGTGGTGTCCCCCAACGTTGTTCACACTTGTACCTCCCAAACGCACGTGCAAAACCTCATCGTTACAACAATATGTCAGGCTCAAGAAACGTCGTCGTTTTGACGTTCGTATTCTTACGTTAGGCTCCCCCTGTAGACCTTACAACCTGCACTTCAGGGGTAAGAGCTTAACCGCTAAATGATGAAATTATACATTTTTTCCTTTGGCGCCACAGCCCCAATTTGGGCCTTGGCCTACCTTCAAGAAACTCTCTGTTTCACTTCGGTTTACTGGATTTGAGACATTCGGTAGGACTCCTTGGACGGGTGATCAGCTCGTCGCAAGGAGTCTACCTAAACATAGGACAACAGAAACACAGAAGAAACACATAAAATACCAAACACCCATACCCTGATTGGGGTTAGAACCCACGATCCTGTCTTCCGAGGGAGAGAAGACAGTGCATGCCTTAGACCACTCGTCTACCGTGACCAGCGAAATTATAATTACTGTTTGCAATTTAGTTGAAAAGCTGGTAGTTTCCATGAAGCCGCTGGAGGGCAAAAGGGTGCCCATGAATATGAAACATCTAGACATTCAGCTTATTCTCGAAGTCTGGACACTTCCACAAATTACAGTACTACTGTAAGCCAATGCACTATGACGTTGTGATATTTAAAATCAGTGTTGAGCTCGAAATATGCAAGTCAAAATATATGTGTAAATCGCCAATAAATAAATAAATACAAGTTAATGTCTAATAATTATGCTAATTAAATTAAGAGTGCCCAGATTACCTAAGGTGTAGGGATTAGGAAAGTGGATGTTGGTTATCGTTTCAGTCTTGGTCAGGAAGAGTTGCTCGAAAGCCTTAACAACTCTTCAGAATTCCGGCTTTTGGTCCGTAGATCAGTTATCTTGACTAAGATTTTCCTCAGTCTTTCCAAGCAGGAGTTGAGATAACGTCTTAAACCAACAGACCACCACTTCCTTCTATATCCTTTTTAATTGGGTCTTTAAATATGGAAAGCACGAAAATTTCAATCGAAATTCATATCTTCCAAGTATCTTTATCGATGGAGTTGATATGACGATAATATATACAACTCACATTCCGGAGTTTCGAACCTAGACCCAGTTATCTGATTTCCTGGCTGAGTATTCTGGGAACTTGCCTTACAGTCCCCTGCTGAATGCCAGTGCCGGAGTTCCTTCAATGCCCCATCCCTGCAAATACTATTCATATCCAGCCGATGGAATGCAAGCTCCGTAGCTGAAACAGTTATGTAACATATCAACCTACGAGCGTTGACGGGAGGAGGAGGAACTGCTGCATTGTGTACTGTGGGTCTCGTGAATGCAATACGTACTGACCTTTCACCAGACATGCAGTCGGGAGTCTTGCGTGCGGATCCGATTTCAGATCAGCCGATAACTGACCAACTGCACACATTCAAGACCTTCTAGTTCTGAAACTACGAACAGCGTCTACAGATGTAAGATCTGAGGTTTTTACGGTGGCGACTGTGGAGAATGCTGTCTTCTGGGATGTGGCGCCGTGTAGTTATTGTGTAAACCGACTTTTCGGAGAAACTTATCGCCTCCATCTTCAGGGTATAAAAATCCTCAAGCGAGGAACCAGCGTGAGCAGGTGGCTGCAGTCTGCGCCACATTCATCAATGTCTATAGATATTGATTATTTGATATTGTAAGCGTGCCTGATCGATTCATGTCTTCTTTAACGATCCTGCGCAGGCTATTTAGCATTGGATACTATAGTATTATTTGCGCTTGCTCAATGGGAGAATGTGTGGAAGAAAGCTGTTGGGGCCTCTTTTAAAATAGTATCGTAGAATTTAAAACCACGAAAACCTGAGTCAGTTTAACCGGCCACCGAATCTAGATTCAAACCCAGGCCTTCTCTGAAGCAAGCAGGTGTATCAGACACTGTAATGTGACATTCAGTTTAGCCAGTGACTTTTAGGTTGGTATGAACTTGGTGACGGTAAAGCTATCCCTCTAACAGGCCATGGAGGCCCATAGGGTTGTGAGAGGTCGAGGCTCCCACATTTTCTAGACAATGGGCTCATAGATGACGGTAAGGTTGTCAGCGTTATGCGCAGGCCGCCCTTTACCCCCCCTTCCCCCAGACGATTCCTGGTACTCATTTCTGTTAGAGGCTGAGTGGACCCCAGGGTCACAGCGCGGCTGGAACGATTAGGTCACTTGAAGAAAAATTCACCTCATCGAGATTCGAACCCGCGACCTTCCGGTTTGTAGCACAGTGCTTCAACGGACTATGCTACCGCGTGCCCCGGTATGAACTTGAGTGTCTTTTTTTGTTTGGAGTAGCATGATCAACTGAAATATATGTATATCTGCGCAAGACAGGATAAACCGTGATTCTTCCCCTTGGCACTACAGACCCAGTGGGCCTAGGCCTACCTCCATGAACTTCTCCGTTCACTTCGGTTTTTCTAGATCTTACACATTCGGTAGGACTCCTTGGGCGGGTGATCAGCTCGTCGCAAGGCCTCTACCTGTAAACAAATAGAAAAACGCACACACACACAAACTAAAAATCCATGCCCTGAGTGGGATTCGAACCCACGATCCCGGTATGAATTGGAAATGATGAGGGCGGAACAAATAATCACATTAAGATACTATAGGCCTCGTAATATAATTCTGTGTTGATTGATTCTTATGTTTTTAAAAAAATAAATTCCAACTGCATAGTTTACAAAGCGTCAAATAGGATAGAAATAATATTACGAATTTTGTGGAGGAAAGGGTGCGGCGGATGGAGGCCGTGGTATGCTATACCGGAATTCGCTTGGATAGGCGGAGGAAGACCACGCGATATTTTAATCAGGATAGCCTCTATGCCGGCAAGTACTTTAATCACTTGCCTACTGAGCACAGGTCTAGAACGTCACCGCTGCTGTATGAGGCGCGAGACTGCGTTCCACTTCGAGCCCAAAGCTTCCGCGAAATTCGGCATGCACGAGGGCTATAGTTGTTCCTTCGTACGTTTCGGGGAAGTGTATAGTCCTGTTCCTTCACGTTCCCCACTTGCACTTTTTCGACCCACGATAAATCAGAACTTACGACATTAATGCATTAATAGCTGGAAAGACGAAATTCGACACATGACAATCGAAATTTTTAAGATTTTCGGGTTTATTTTCTTGTGCGTATTTTCTTTAGGATGCTGTTCTTACTTAATCAGTTACACTGACATCGACACACATTATGTTAAGCGTTGTTAGTTGTTTCAAGTCTTAAGAACATTTATCATACAACTTATAAAAATCGTTGATTCTTAGAGTATTAATTTGTATCATACAAAATATTTGGTGTTTCTTTTTCCAAGGTCCTGGAACATATCTCAATTTATATCTTATAAGTCTAATGGAAGTTTTCACTAGACACGAAAATTCGACTGAGAATTTGTTCTTCATGAGCGCAGTAGAATCGTTAAGTTTGGAGCGGCTTGTATATTCCCAAGTCTGTTCTGTGTAAAACACACGAAACTACACTGAAGTCTCAGTGTCTTACATGAGTATCGCTTGTTCTCATCATGCCTTAACACGCTCAATGAACGCGCTCAAAACATTGTTCTGTCGCTCTCCGCTTTGTTGTGCTTCTTTTGTTAGTGGGTGGAATGGCGCGATGGTAACTGAAAGTTTCCAACAAACGGGGTATATTTTGGAGAAATGTGTGTGCTTAACAAAGGTTTTAAATAATATAAACGTTGTAGCTGGTAGTCTATAATTTTAGATATAGTGTCCAAGCAATAAGTGGCTCAATTTCTCAATGACTACCCAAGCAGTGATAATGCAAATTGTGTAATGCGTATCTTGCTGTCAGTAGAGGAGTTCGAACATGTACCGTAAAATGTGTTTGACTTAAGGATGTGATTACTTTAAGATTCATCACATACGAGTATCCGCTTGAAAAAAAAAATCCGGTATGTTGAAATTAATCTATTTTTGTCCAAACCGAACAGACTTTGATTAGATTTTGAAAAATTTTTATTTGTGGCCTTTACGATTGATGTGATAAAGATGTGAAAGAGAATGGATTCCTCCTAGTTCTTCAGAGGGAAAATACCTTTGGGAAGACTGGTGAGTAAAATTTCTGTAAATGTGTGTCCATGTGTTTTTGCCATCCTGTGTGAGGCCAATGAAAATTTCGTGTATCTAATCGTACATGTATTCTTGACTTCACCTCTGCAAATAATACCTTATAATGTGTTTATTAACAAAACCTGCCAAGGGACTTAAGTTTTCAGTTGTTATAAATAGTTAATTTTTATGTTCTTAAGTATAATGTAACACCTAACCTAAAATCGAACCTGGCACAACAGTTTAAACAGAATTAAACTCAGTGTAACACAATTTAAATAGCGTGCATGGCTTTTCTTTTGGATTGTCTCCCTGAATACTTTGGAACAGGTTTACTCAAAAGTGTTCTAGTGGTATTTCTATGGAAATTCTTTTCTGTGAACTTCCAACTCTCTGAGCTAGGCCTTGGCCATATATTTATATCAGTTCTCTAATATTTAGCTGTAATTTGAATAGGTATATATGTTCATTCTATATCCTTACTTACTTACTCATGGAGCTGAGCCCTTCTGGAGGAAACGTAAATTCTGCAGCTACTCAAGAATTTCCCAACATTTTATGGAACCAGAAAGTTCATTACCATGTTCACAAGAGCCCTCCACTGGTCCCTATCCTGAGCCAGATCAATCCAATCCAATCCATACCATCCCATCCTACCTCTAAAAGATCCATTTTAATATTGTCCACCCACCTACACATTGGTCTTCCCAGTGGTCTCTTTCCTTCTGGCTTTCCCACCAATATCCTTTACACATTCCTCGTCTCCCCCATTCGTGCTACATGCCCTGCCCACCTCATCCTCCTTGACTTGATCATTCTAATTATACTTGGAGAAGAGTACAAGTTATGAAGCTCCTCATTATGCAGTTTTCTCCAACCTCCTGTCACTCCATCTCTCTTCGGCCCAAATATTCTCCTCAACAGCCTGTTCTCAGACACCTTTAGTCTGTCTTCCTCCCTTAATGTCAGAGACCAAGTTCATTCTATATCTTAATATCATAAATTAAATTGGCACAATAATATATTCACATCAATATCTTCTCATGTCACCAGACATCTACTGCTTTTTGCATCATAAAAGTAGTTTCAGTAGCAAAATCCATTATAAAAACCAGTACTGAATAATCAGTTCAGGGAAGGTACCCATTTTTAAGATTTCCAAAATTTCAGTTATTGATTCTTTTTCTTCTTATCTGGTGCTACACTCCTTTATCAGCTTTGGCCTCCTTGATAATAGACTTCAAACTAACCCTGTCTTGTGCCTTCTTCCACCAAGCTGTCACTTTTAAAATTTTGAGGTCTTGCAGTACATCATCCAGCCATCTTAATTTTGGTCTTCCTTTCTTTCTACTGCCTTCTAGCTGGGTGAAGGTTAATTTCCTTCAGAGCAAACTTTCATCCATCCTTTTGGTATGCCTTAGCCACTTCAGTCTGTTTATTTTTATTGACTGCACTATATCTGATTCTTTGAATAGTTTATATAATTCGTTGTTATATTTTATTATCCATGGTCCTTTTACATAGCTTAGACCATAGATCTTCCTTAGAATTTTTTTTCAAAAATTTTCAGTTTATCTTCATCAGTTTTGTGAGTGTCTAACTCTCACTACCATAAAGCACAGCAGGTTTTTATAGGGGTTTTGTATATTTCACAATTAGCATCTTTCCTTAAAAGTTTTTATCTAAGTAAATTCTACATTCAATAATAGCATTTATTTCCCATAGTTATCCTATGATTAATTTCCACAACAATATTATCACAGGTGACTATGGGCCCAAGATATCAAAATTCACTTAGTTTTTCTGTTTTTGTTGTCTATTACAATATGTCTCTCTTTATTTTTATTACAGCTAACTTCAATAAATTTAGTTTTCTCTTAATTTATAGCTAACTGTATTTGTAGTGCTACTTTCTTCAGCTTTACATATGAAGAACAATCAAAGAAGCATATCTACCAATAATAACATTCTCAGCATATGCTAATATCTGTAGCTATTTATGGAGTAGGGTACCTCTTGTATCCAGACTGGTCTCTCTCATAACATTCTCTAGGGCTAGATTAAACAAAAGGCACAACAAGGCATCTCCTTGTCTGGGTCCTTTCTTATCCTCAAAAGATTAAGTTATTCCATTAAAAGTTTTATCTCCGCATGTTACAGTTTTGAGAGTAAGCTCCACTAGACATCTAATTTTCTAGGGACATGAAATTCCTCTATAGCCTTGAAGATCCCAGCTCTATCAATGTTCTCATATGTAGCTTTAAAATCTAGAAATATATAGTATATATTAACTCTGTATTCTTTTATCCTTTCCAGTAATTGTCTGACTGAAAGCCAGTGGTGTGAAGTAGACTTTCCAGGCCTAAACCCACACTGACAATTTCCAATACTTGTCTCTAGAATGGTTTGTAGTCTTTGAAATAGTATAACTGAGAATGTTTTGTATGTCATGTTCAGCAAAGAAATACAGCAATAGTTTTCACCATCATTTGGTCTCTCTCTCTCTCTCTCTCTTTTTTTTTTTTTGTAGATAGGGCATATTAACCCTTCTTCCCACTGACTGAGAAATATTTCATCTTTCCATATCTTTTCAGTCAACTTCCATAGTCCATAAGATTCTTTTCATAAACTTTAAAAAGTTCAGCATTCAGTTTGTTGAGTCCTGAAGCTCTGTTATTTTTTAATTTTAAAGCTGCAAAATTCACCTCCTCCAATGTAGGTAATGGTATTTCTTCAGCTTCATCAGTGGAGGGTACTGTCCACTGTGGGGGCATTTCCAACTTATCCTCTGTCATATCATACAGATTTTGAAAATACTCCTTCCGTCTGTTCAGGATATCAGCTTTGTCTGAGAGAATGTCACCGTCTCTACTCCTGCAACTCAATGGCTTTGCTTGGCAACCATCCCTCGTTCTGTTCACTTGCTTGTAGAACCTCCTACTGTCATTTTTGGTATCATATCTTGTAGCAATTTTAATTGTTTTTCATAATAATCCTTTAATTTCTTTTTTTTGGATCCTTTTTTCTTTCATTCTTACATCACAGTATTCTTCTCTTGCTGTTTTAGTAAATTTCCTTTGAAGCATGTTCTGGTACTGCCTATTCTTCTCCATTCTCACTTGTTCACACTCTTGGTCAAACCATCCCTTCCTGAAGTCCCTTTTAACTTTCCCAATGCTTTCCTCTGCTGCTGCTTTAAGAATTGTTTCCATGTTGGTCCACTCTTCTTCAATTGTCACTCCTTCCCCTACCTTCAGATATAAATCGTTAATTTTTTGCTCATATCCTTTCCTGGTATCTGTCTGTTTTATGTTGCTTATACTGTGTCTTATTGTTTTCTCTTTGTTCGGGACATATTTTGACCTAATGATTTTTCCCCTTATTCTGGTAATAAGAAGACAATGGTCCGGATCAGCATTTGCAGCCCCATAAGTTCTCATATCAATCATATTTATATGTCTTGCAGCAATCAGTATGTGGTAAATTTGATTATTTGTTCTGCCACCTGAGGACCTCCAAGTTACTAAATGCAGTTTCTTCTTGTGGGAATGTAGCACTACTCCCTTTTAGACCACCTCCGTGGTCTAGTGGTCAGAGTTCCTGGCTACAGATCCAGAGGTCCCGGATTCGATTCCCGGCATTACCAGATTTTCTGAGAAGTGTTGGGTCTGCAACGGGGTACGCTCAGTCTCGTGAGAATAACTGAGGAGATATTGCAAGGAAATAGCGGCTCCGGTCTAGAAAACTGAAATTAGAGGCCGTGGGGATTCATTGCGCTGACCACGC
Source organism: Cryptotermes secundus (assembly GCF_002891405.2). Lineage (NCBI taxonomy): Eukaryota > Metazoa > Arthropoda > Insecta > Blattodea > Kalotermitidae > Cryptotermes > Cryptotermes secundus. Next base: position 916,670 of record NW_019730583.1, on the reverse strand, counting down.
TACACCCTCTATCCGCTAAAGTTGGCAGTAATTTCGCCGACAAGCGGCGGTCGCTCGGTCGGTATAGTTCGCTTGCAGACTCCATATTGTACTGTTTAGTACACTAGCCAATCCAGTTAATCTTGATCCATTATCGTTACTTTCTTCATGCAGTCCATAATTCCGAAAAACAGATCGGTCTTGATTTTTGAAACCTACCTTAGCATTGAAGTCTCCAAGAAGAATCTTAATATCGTTCTTTAGGCACCCGGTAGCAACGATTTCCAACTCCTTATGAAAGCCATCTTTAATATATTCGTTTTTCTCCTCTGTTGGTGCATGTGCACATATTAAGCTTAGATTATTAAATCTTCCTCTAACCCGCAAAGTACCAGTCCCTAATTAATAGGTTTTAAGCGAATTACCGAATGTTAATTTTAGAATTTGCTATGAATCCGCATCCAAATTCTTGTTTACTTTTTCTGAGAGCAGTAGTACACACTGCATTTCCACGTCTCCAAAACACCTTGTCCAATCCAACAAATTTCCTGTAGTGCTGTTATATCCATCTTGCAATACGTATTACAGCACCTTTTCCAAGCTCCCCTTTCATACAGAGTCAACACAATCCATGTTCCAATTCTTAGTTCCCTTTTCATGCCATGTGGCATATATTTTGATCAATCTGATATCTCCGAGGCTGTCATCCAATGTTTCCTAACAATCTATGTTATGAGGTTGTCAGCCTCAGGCCCCAACCCCCAACCTGGTGGACCAGGGTATCTCTTTTGGTCTGGCCTATCTCCTTTGACCCGTCCGGATGGGAGGCCCTACTGGTAACATACGTTACCGCCGGCATGGCTCTCAGGTTCATTTAGGCACCCAAGCTCCACCAAAGTAGAGCTACCAGCGAGGGGAGTTATTGATTTTTACAAGCGTATAATTATGTTCTTGATGCGTATTTTGGTCTCTTTGTTACCAGTTTCTTTTTGGACCCCTCCATAGCTCAAGCGGTTAGTCGCTAGCTTCCCACAGCGGCGGCCCGGGTTCGATCCCGGGTCTGGTCAAGTGAGATTTGTGGAGGACAAAGTGGCTCTGGGGCAGGTTTTCTCCTAGTACTTCGGTTTCCCCTGCCAATCTTCATTCCACCAATTGCTCCACAATCACCCTCACCTATCATCTGGGGCTGGTACAATAGGCCAGAATTGGCCGCAGTACAAGGGACTTAGTCCCACCCCACTAGCAATAAAAAAAATACCATAATTTTTAAAGTTTCAGAACTCTTTATATTAACAGTATTTTTACACGAATCTGAAGATTAAAATGAAACACCTTGACATTTTATACCCTTCTACATACATTGTACTTTTAATATCACATTTTTATGTTTGTTTATTACTGGACTAATGACAGTGTTCCTCGAGTCATAACGATCCATTAAATCCCCTTGATTACCAGCAGAGGAAAATGCATGAATTAGTAGAGATTTTGACTGAAGTTATGCTAATTTAGTCATGCGATCTAAAACTGTCAGTATACCTTGTCAGGATATATGTTTTATTTATAACGCATTCTACTTTGCAACTTCATTATGTTGGAAACATCTGTAAGAGTTTCTTGCGTAACAAAATGTCTGATTATAATGTTTCCGGTTAGAATTGTAGAGAGCGATGTTTCATTGTGTCTCTCACTCTGTGGTCAAATACCCAAACTTCGTAACTTAATAAGAGTCCAGTATGATTCATTTATTTCCCCTTTCTTCTTGGCTCCATCTCGCCCTCACTGCATTTAAGGGCTCGCGTTTGTTCATACTTCCCACTAAGTGTTCCAGAGAGTATCAGCCATGGCTAACCTACACTCCTAGAGGAAGAAAGTTGACTTCATGATACAATGCGTTGACTGCGTGCGTGTATGCTTATTTATGTGTTTTATCGTTTAAACTTTTGAACCAGTTGACCGCTTAATATCAGCACATGACGCTGGAGAACAACCCAACGCTAAGCATTTAATTTCGTGATATTAGTGAAAACAATAAGGCGGAAGTGAGAAATTATGACACAAGAGGAAATTTCCTGCAGAATCGGTGAAGCTTCGGAATTGTATTCGGGAGGTGGCCGGTTCGAATCGTGGCCTAGACACCGCCTATCCAGATTGAGGTTTCCGAGACTTTCCTCAGTCCCTGCAGGAAGATTTGGGGATAATATCACAAATCAGGCAACGAAGGCTACTTTCCCCATCTTCTTCAATACATCATTCAGCAATCTTAACTTTCGACTTTGTATAATCTTACGTTCCTACATAAACCGTAAGCGAATAAATAAATTATCGTGATGTAAACTGATACTAGTGCATTTAATTTAGGATGCTATGGCAATAGTACACAGGGAATAAGAACTTTTTAGGACATTGTTTTTAGAATGTGAAATAGCAACGTGGTGACGGTGCGTAGACTTTCTTCAGGTTTCTATTTGACGGCAAGAGGTATTACTGGAGCTAGGTATGAGAAATTTAATTAAATGTCTACGTATTCCAAGTCCGTCAACAATGCAACAATTGTATATTCACCATTTATCACTTAACACAATATGTTTCGGCCATAGATGGCCATCTTCAGTTGTCTTGTGCATCCAAACTGTTAAACTGTTCTGATGTGCGGTTTTAGCGCATCGATGGCCGAAACATGTTGTGTTAAGTGTTAAATGGCGAATGAACAACTGTTGCATCGTTGAGGGACTGTGGATACATAGGCTTTTCATTAAAGATTTGCAACATGCTGAAATACAGAAATGCGAAATTTACTCCTGATAAAGTAAAGCAAGTAATTAAAACTATCCAAATAACTGGCCATGTAGGCTCTGACACTTTCTAGGCAGTCGGCTAACAGATTCCGGTGAGGATGTAAGCCTTACGCGCCGGCCGTCTTTTACTCCCAAGAATATTCCTGGTATTCATTTCTATTAGAAGCTCAGTCGATCCCAGAGCCATAGTGCGGCTGGAAGGATTAAGTCAATTGAAGAAATTCCAGTGACCTCATTGGGAATCGAATCTGCGACCTTCCGGCTTGTAGCATAGTGCCCGAACCAAATACGCTACCGCGAATTTAGTGCCTATATTGTTTGTATGCTAACAAATGAAATGTAGGGAGTTACTTGCTACCTGCTTCGTGCTAGTTTCTTATTTGACCTATTCTTCTACTTGGAAGGAGGCGACATACACATCAGAAACATCGGCTGACTCTCAGTGGACTACATGACATTATATCCCTGAAGATAGAACTCGACAAGTTTGTTGCTTTATTATTTGCGCGTGCGATTAGTAAGGTGTGTGAAATGAATTAGTGATGAACGTTTTGCAAATTTTGATTAATATTTAACAATAAACTATACTATTTTGTCGCCAGCTGTGTGATCTACAAATCAACATTTAGTTCTTATGTATCGTATATTACCACTTCCAATCAGCTGTATTTTATGACATTTCATGTTATTCCTCAGACATGTGCAAGAAACTCCGATGTAAAATTTGATCAAATGTAGTCATATTTGTCGAGATATGAGATGACACAGTATAAAAATCCCACATGTTTAATTATAACGGCTACCGTAAGGTTAAGGGAAGAGTATACTAAACATAGAAATGTGTGTTGTATTTTCATCTACAGTATATGCTCGGCACACTATTAGTTCATATGAGTGTTTACCTGGTTACGCTCTCAGCCATGCAGACACGCGTGCAGTATTTCTTTAGAGACTTTATTTATTTTTGTCAAATTGTAACTATGATTTAAATACATTGGCACATTTCAGTAAAATTAAAATTTTAAATTTAACGAAAAGTCATCTCGGTTCGTTGCACATGCACGGACGGCAAAGTTACGAATGATACTCACATGATCATAACACTCACCGCGGAAACATCAACATAAACATATCCGTGATGTAAAAAGTCACCATACGGAAACAAGCAATTGGCTGTGAGATCTATCTAATTTTTCGCACGTCTAACAATTATGCTCCCGTTCGAACATTGGCATCACTGTTAGTGCTATCGTTCTGAGCAGAGTACAAGCAATAATTGGCTTACAGCTCGACGCTCTCCAATAAGTACTGTAAATTTTTAAGGTTAACTTTTTTGCGGTATCTATACTTTTATTGCATCGCGGCAAACCTTGTTGCCACGTGTTACCGCTAGAATATTCCTTTTGGGTATACACGTATATACCAAACGCACAAGTTCCTTTTACATGATGATGATGATGATCATCATCGTCATCATCATTATCGTCGTCATCATGTCTGTCGTGGTCAACGTCGTCCTAAATTTATTCTTCTATCAGCAGTGTGGTGCCGATAACGGTGAACGCGCGGTCTAAGGCTCGAACACTGGGATTGTGGGTTCGAATCCCACTCAAAAGTATGGATGTCTGTGTGTTCGTTTATTCTATGTGTTTGTTGTCCTGTGTGTAGGTAGTGTCCTTGTGACCGGCAGATTACTCGTCCAAGGAGGCCTACCGTCTGTGTCAAAAGACTACAAAAGTGAATAAGAAGACAGGTCCCAACAAAGGGCTGTAGAGCCATTAACGAGTGAATGAATGAAATAAGTAGTGTTGTAGCGGTGAAATCTCGACTCTCTTTGTACCTATCATGACTTTAAACTACTACCATTACCATTAAAACCACGGTAATAGGCTTCTTATTAGTTCAGATTGTACAATATAGGAATATTGCATATAATTTTTTAAATAATTCTGAATACTTGTAAGTTTGCTTTTAAATATAACGGACACTACTTTTTTTTTAATTTATTTCTCTACCACGCCGAATATGCCGACTTTTGCGACAAGACGATAATTAGAACGCCAGTCACAGTGGCCGCGCGGTCTGAGGCATGACCTGTCTTCGCCCCATCAGACACTGGGATCGTGGGTTCGAATTCAACTCGAAACGTTATTGTCTATGTGCGTTTATTTTTTGTTTGTATTGTTCTGTGTGTAGATAGCGATTTTACGACAGGCTGATCCCCCATCAAGGGAATTATACTGACTGTGTATAGATTCAGAAGCTGAAAAACGGCCAAGGCCCAGCAAAGAGGCTGTAAAGCCATAATAGGAAATTGAGAATTAGAACAATGAAATGCGGACCACGGGTATTTTGTGGGATATTTCGAAATTTAATAATGATTTTTCAACTGCATATGATGTATAACATCAAATGGTAGAATTATTGTGAGTTGTGAGTTGGGAAGCATGCAGAAGAAAGTGGTCGTTGCCAAGTTTGACGCACTGCCTCAGCATTTCGCTGGAGAAAGTGAAGAGAGTCACGATGGACTTTTAAATTCTTACCTTTGTGTCAAGATTTGAAATAAGGGTCTGTTGTACTGTGCTGTAGTGGGAGTTATGGGCTTAAGGAGGGAGATTGTGTCGCCTAGCCTGCGCGCTCCTCTCAGAACATCTTCATTGTTCGAGTAGCTGCTCATTTGACGCCTAAGACCTAGGTAAAATTTTCTCCATTTTATTCTTTTAGTTTTTAATCTTCCGAATGTATTCAGAATCAATTACTTTTAATCTGAATAGTGTCAAATGTAGGGGATACGCATGAAGATAATTGTGGGTTCTAGACTTGATTGATTGGATTTATTGGGCATCTGTATTACAATTACACTTGGTTACAATAGCTCACACATTTAACTCCTTCTGGATAACGAATCTCTCATTGTTGTCTGGAACTTGCACTGGTATCTAGCCTCTAGTTTTCTACATAAACTCTCATAACTGAGCTGCGACCCGCATACCACTCAGCTTCGAGAGAGAGAGAGAGAGCGAAAGAGAAAGAGAAAGAGATAGTTACTTTACGACTGGCGGTTTACCGCCAATCAGTTCGTCTTGGCGACAAGCCCCTTGAGGCCACGACCAGAATTTTTATTTTCCAACTGAACACTTGCGGTTATAGTTCTTATGTAACATCCTTTCTAACGAGAGGATGAGTCTGTTTATTACATTTGCTGCTGGGCCTCGCCAGCGCAGTCATTTTCAGGTCCGAGTCCAACGGGGCTCATGATCACATTTTACTGTCTCAGATTCGAAACTGCCCCACATGGAAGGACAGGTTACGAATCATAGCTCATTCATTTTTATAACTGTCAGGCGGCCGTGATAGAAGACACTGCCTCTAAGGGTTCTTCTAATCTGTTCATTTGAGATGGCGTTGTGTCGGAAACTATTGCAGTTATCGTGGTAAACAAATCTGCTGTCGTCTATTTGTTTACAGCGTGAACCTTTTTTTTAATATTCCCTTGTACTGCGGCCACTTCTGGCCTATTGTACCAGCCCCACATGATAGGGGAGGGTGGTTGTGGAGCAATTGGTGGAATGAAGATTGCAGGGGAAACTGAAGTACTAGGAGAAAACCGACCCCAGCGCCACTTTGTCCACCACAAATCCCACTTGACCAGACCAGGGATCGAACCCGGGCCGCCGCGGTGGTGAAGCATAAACCTTTGCAACGTGTGTAGCTGTTGCCTAGGAAAATGGGTAGATCCATGTCTGGCTCCACTATTCCGGCTTTTAGGCGGTGCTTACCGAGTCGTTGCCTGGCGTTTGACGCCTTAGCTCCGATTCCACCATTTCGACTTTCAGGAGGCGTGTCACAATAGCTTAGATTCGAATTTTGCATGTTACATCATTACACTTATATCTGCGCATTTGTGGAAAGTTCTGACAGATTAGGTAAAATTCTCAAAATCTCTCTAGACTTAAAATTATGGTAATTTATCAAAGTTATAGTTTTTATTTTTTTTTTAATTTTTCAACATCTATTAAAATTTTGAATATTGCAAATTATTTAGAGTTATTTTAATTATACAATTATTTGATATTTCACATTTACCTCCATAATTTAAATGTTCGTACGTTTTCAAAGTAATATGAATAATAAAGCTTTTGCGTATTTTCGAAAATCTTTATCTTTATTAAAGATTTCGAAATTTTCAATGTTTTGGACTTTCGCTCAGAGATATTTTAAGTATTAGAAGTTCTTGCAGTTCTTCGAATTATATATTTTTGCTTTTGAAAATGTTGAAATTCTTCGAACTTTTTCAATTTCGCTGTTTTTAGTTTCTGGTAATTTTGCAGTATCTCCAAATTTTCGAAAGTTTTCAAAATTTTAAAAATATTCCTGAGATTCGTATTTTGTTCAGAATTTTCAGTTTTCTAAAACATGTTAAAAGACTGAGAACTAAATGGTGACAGTCGTTCCGCGAATTTAGTCTGTTCTTGCTTTCCTGGTGAATGTACTCGTAAATCCAGTTTCTTATCCTCCTTTCACAATCATTATAGCAAAAACAATTTCTCGGAATGGAAGTTCGGGAAACACATAATGTAGGATGGAGGGACAAGAAGATAGGGCGTGGCGGGTGGCGTTTCCGTACTCAGGATAGTCTCGAAATGAGTATAAATTCACGAACATCGGCCATTAAATTCTTGCACATCGCCGGTTGGCTACGTCACAACCGACGTCATCACCGATGTGGCTGGGCGAGGGAGCTAGATCAATGTTGGCCATGCGCCTGGTTTCTGGGTGGGGGAGGTGGGTTACTGTGGGTCAGGGAGCCCCTCACCCTCTTGTCACCCTAACTGTGATGATGATTTTTTAGGAAAGTCAGTGAGCACATCTAAATATTATCATGCACGCCAGTACCTGAATGACAGACTTGCAGGTCGTGGATCTAAGCCCGAGACGCCATATTCGGTGCGTGTACAAATAGAATATACAAAGGTAAGGCTATGGAGGTCCATAGAGTTGTGAGATGTCGAGGTTTCCACATTTTTCTAGACAATCGGATCACAAATGGCGGTGAAGTTGTCAGTCTTGCGCTCCTACCGCCCTTTACCCACAAGAAGATTTCTGGTACTCATTTTTGTTAGAGAATGAGTCGATCCCAGGGCCATAGTGCGGCTGGAAGGATTAAGTTAATTGAGAAATCCAAAGACGTCGTCGAGAATCGAACTCATTATCTTCAGGACCATATGCAAATAAGAAGAAAGAGGAAATCATGGTCTACCTCTGATGGTGCAGAATTACTGTAATTATTAAACTCATTTTCTTCTTGTTCTTATACTACTCCCAATATTTTACTCTCTTTTCATAGTGCACTTGAACTGGATGTATGTGGAAGAGACCGTGTCTGGTAGACAGTCCGCATGTTGGAATGAGAGCTCAGTTGGAAGGATGTTACAAAATTGTATATCATAGATCCTTACAAAAGTTATTGAGCAATTTCGATATNGATGAAGTCCAAAAACCCAATATATCAATTTCGATATTAATAAACACCTACATCGTAGGAGTACAAATTCTCTTACATAAGGGAGTTAATTGTATGTTAGGGGTACTCAGAATTCTAAAATGCAAAGAATGCATTTGAAAAGTCTATTTACTTTGGTACGAATTGCACCTCTCACTTCTTATTCTACAAATTCTGTTCCATTAAAATGTTGGTTTTTCGCCCCCCATAATACTATACGTTGTGAAGTCACTGACTTCAGTTTAACGAACGACATCCCAACAAAGAGGGGGGCACACGGTAGCGTAGTTGATTGAGGGGCTATGCTACAAGCCGGAAGGTCGCGGGTTCAAGTCCCGATGAAGTAATTGGATTTTTTCAGTTGACCTAATCATTCCGCACTATGGTACTGTGGTCGACTAAACCTCTAACAGAAATGAGTATCAGGAATTAATTAAATAATTTTCCTGGGGAGTAAAACGCGGCCGGCGCGTAAGGATGACAACCTTACCGCCTTCTGTGAGCCGATTGTCTAGATAATGTGGGAGCCTCAACGTCTCACAACCCTATGAGCCTCCACGGCCTGTTACAGGGATAGCTTTACTTTTTTTACTTTACATCCCAACAAAGGACACCTACTTTCGTGCTCTTTATTTCCGTGCTACAAATAATGGTAACATGATAAAAGTTGGAACCTCTAGCTGGAAGTTCCTTTCTCCTTGGCTCTACAACCCGATTTGGGACTTGGCTCCCTTTACTAACCTTTCCTAAAAACCCCTCCCCGAAAGTCTTCCTCCTCCAGTTATTGTCTTTTACCACCTTTAGACTTTTTCTTTACCATGAAGCCACTAGCCGCTCATAGTAGCCGCGCGGTCTGAGGCATGAACTGTCTTCGCTCGCTCGAACGCTGGGATCATGGGTTCGAATCCCACTTGAGGTATAAGTGTCTGTGTGCGTTTATCCTCTTTCTGTGTTGTTCTGTATGTAGACAGCGGCCTTGCGATGGGCTGATCATTCGTCCAGGGAGTCCTACCGTCTGTCTATATACTCGTATTATGAAACTGAAAAACGGCCAAGGACCTCAAAGGCTATAGATAGACAGATAGATGGACCGAGTCATAGCTCAAGAGGTTAGTCGCTGGCTTTCCACCACGGCGGCCAGGTTTCGATCCCGGGTCTGGTTAAGTGGTATTTGAGATGGACAAAGAGACGCTGGGGCGGGTTTTCTCCGAGTACTTCGGTTTCCCCTGCTACTCTTCATTCCACCAAATTCTCCATCATCATAATCACCTGGGGCAGGCTACAATAGGCCAATCAGTAGCCGCCGTGCCGAGTGGACCCAGTTGGACTCCACTCCCCACTAAGCGAATTTAAAAAAAACTGAATAGATAGCTAGATAGATAGATAGATAGATAGATAGATAGATAGATAGATAGATAGATAGATAGATAGATAGATAGATAGATAGATAGATAGAGAGATGAAGCCACTTTGTCTCTTCTTCCTTGTAAAATATTATTTCCCAATTTCAAATACTGTGATCTGAGCAGTTCCTTCAACCATGGTAGCATTTATTAGCAAGGAATAGACGGTCTTACTTTCCGTGTTTGTACTCTTCTTTTTTCTTGGCACTACATCCCCAGTGGGCATAGACTTACCTCCACGAACTTCTCCGTTCACTTCGGTTTCTCTAGCTCTTACACATTCGTTAGGACTCCTTGGGCGGGCGATGAGCTCCTCGCAAGGCCTCTACCTGTACACAAACACAGAAAAACGCAGACACACAAATTAACGTCCATGCCCTGAGTGGGATTCGAACCCACGATCCCGGTTTCCAAGCGAGCGAAGACAGTACATGCCTTAGACCGCTACCGTAACCGGCGTTTGTACTCTTAGTGGCCTTAAATATTGGTCTCAAGTAATTAAATGTCCGACTTTCTATAACACACTGTTAGGTATAGTGCTTGCATCGGTTTGTTTGTACTCCCTTTAAATTAAGTTCTGACTTCAGTAAATCATAATAGCGCCATTTAATGTAGGATGCTGAATGCTGTATATGGATAGAGCTTAAATATGAGATTATTGGTAAGGCAGTTTTGTGGAATGCAGAACAACTATGTGACTGCAGCGCAGAACCAGTATTCAACTTTCCGTGTGACCGAATTAATCACTGAATTATTGCAGCAGAGCGTGTAAAAGTGTGTTCTTGTGTTCAGTATGTTTGCTTTTCGTTCCATAATGAACGATAGTGTTTGCTCGTAATGTGGAAATGGTGCTGGTGGATATATTATATAGAGCAATAACTGCTAAAGTACGTGGATAATAAAACTGATTCAGAAGAGGGCGGTCATGTAGCGATAATTTTTCGCCCCTTTTTGTGTGTGTGTGCGCCTGTGCCGCTCCTTTCAACTTTTGAATTAGTACACAGATTCAGAAGAAACTTAGTACGAACGTTACGCCATAAGAAGCCACTTCAGAATTATAATTCTTTATTTTCTACAGTCAGTAAGAATAACACGGTGGAAGCGCTATTTGGGGTAATAATAATAATAATAATAATAATAATAATAATATATTAGTATTACTTAATTTATATTCATGAAATAATGCATAATAACATATCTTCAAAGAATACAAAAGGTTTTTAAAATTTATTTATTTTTTTGTAAAAGGTAAAGTAATATATTGACAGCTATCAATAATTCATATTAAGCTTGGTGTTTAATGGGGATAACTGTTGAATCATTTGAGCTCGATAAGTGGACTTTATTACGGACACGTATGATAAACACACCCTGTGCGGCATATTATTACTAAGTTAACATCATAAAACATAGTTACTTTACGAAACTTTGGTACTGAAAAAGAAAGGTAACCCCTCTAACAGGCCATGGAGGACCATAGGGTTGTGAGATGTTGAGGCTCCCACATTTTCTAGACAATCGGCTCACAGATGGCGGTGATGTTGTCAAACTCACGTGCCGGCCGCCCTTTAACCCCAGGAATATTCCTGGCACTCATGTCTGTTATAGGCTGAGTCTACCCCAGAGCCATAGTGCGGCTGGTAGGATTAATTAAATTGAAGAAATCCACCATATAAGGATTCGATCCCGCTACCTTCCGGTTTGTAGCATAGTGCCTCAGCCAACTACTCTACATATGCAACAAATTAAAGCAGATGGTATCTACTTCATTTATAAATTCTTCACAGAAAAGAAAATAGCAATAATAATAGAAATGAACCTGTAAAACCATAAATCTATGTAACGAGAATAGAGGTGGTGCTTTGGGAGTAAATTTCCGTAGTGTCCGTCCTTACACCTTTTCTGAAGAATTTAGTGGATGCTCGTTTTCTTTAGTCTACTCCTGTTGTAAAACAAACAAATAATATTGTGACATGAATACATTGTCCTTTGCGTGGTAACGGCTGTGTAAACACGATTGTGCTACAGCGAATGCGCAAGCAAAAAATAGGAGAACTACTAGAGACGATGTTTTATCTGCGGTCCGATCCGAGCTATATAGTGAGCACGAACTAGAGTAGTTAGTTCGCTGAAAAGCATTAGTTGTAACAGTTAGTGAGCGGTGTGGCAGTCGCCAGCTGGTAAGGACTTGAACGTGAAAGGTGAGAAATCTACAGTGTTGGGAGACATAACCAAACAACGATTAGTGAAGAAAAACTGATAAGATTCTTGAGTGCTGTCTTGAGAAGTCGAATGCGTGAATTATTACTAGCGCAATATGTAATTACTGGTATTTACGATTTAGAAAATTTTAATAAATTCAGTTACCAGTCCAAGCCCCTTGTCTGGTCACTAACGTGTGATAATATTCCTTCTTGATGACGAATCTCTCAATGTACTTTTTCTGGATATTGGGCTGGTCTCTAGAGTCTTCTACTTCTCAGTACGACCCTCTGTGAATGAAATACGTGTCTTCTTATAATCCGGTGCGGACACCGAACAGAACACACAGTTTAACAGTTCGTGTTTTAATCTGCTTATCGTTTGCCACGGTAATGCGTGTTTATCAAACCGTTGTCCGGCAACTGTCTATTCCACGTTGCCATGGGAATGTGCTTAGTGAAGCGTTGTCCAGCAGATGATGATATTATGGCTTTCAGGCGTCATGTCACAAAATAAAATCTATCTCTTTCACAATATCCATATTCAGAATCCACGTGATTTACTGTGGAGAGGGTTACATTCTGCTGCAATAGCAGAAAAACTTCCGTCTGTTGAGTCGGAACCCGCAGGTGCTGCACGGAACCGTCGCAGTAGCGCAACCGTGCCTTGGGGATCTGGAGATGTCAGGGTCCCGATGGAAGTACATCTGAAGAGTGCTGTCCCGTGGGATATGAAGGCGTGTAGTCTAGTAGAAGTTTACCGACGTTTTGGAGAGGCTTAGAGCCTCCATTTTAAGAGTCTCAGAGCGAAAGAGAAGCAAGTAGGAGGCAAAGTGCTTCTGTTTCCTGCTTGATCCTGTCTTCTTGACTGTTTAGCTAGCAATTCGAACCTCAATATGGAAGCAATGCTTTCCTCCAATAGTCTATATAATTCTACCCGACTACACGTCGTCACATCCCAGAAGATGACATTACTCATAATCGCGGCCTTGACAATCTCAGACGTAGACTAATTTCTTGAAGTGGGGTGAGACTGAGTCCACTTGGTACGTCGGCAACTATTTTGCCTAATATACTAGCCCCGGGTGACAGATAAGCGTGGAGCAGTCAATGGAATGAGAATTGGTAAGGGAAACTGAAGTATTCGGAGAATACCTGCCCCACTGCCACTTTGTTCAACACAGATCCTACATGACCTGACATAGGCCCGAATCCTGGCCGCCGCGCTGGGAAGAAAGCAGCTAACCGCCTGACCTATGACACGAAATCAGACCTAGTACAGGATGTCCGGATGAAATGTATCAAAAAAAAAAAAAGGAATTATATCTCGGAAACTAATTGTCATACACGTATCCGGTTTATGTCATCGGAAAGGAAAACTCAGTAATTCTTGTTTTCCATACCCGGTTTACGCGCATACGCCGCCATATTTTGGTCACCATGTTAGAATTCACCTGGACAGAGATATGGCTGGGATATGAATTGGCAGAGGTGGGCCAATCTCTTGGCCTCCTAGGTCGCCAGATTTAACCCCACTTAATTTTTTCTTGCGGGGTTATGTGAAGAATATTATTTGGCTTCAACACCTGAAAGCCCGCATTAGGGACGCTGTGGCTACGGTAGTACCGAACATGTTTTGTCGTTCCACCAAGGGAACCCACATTTAAATTTATTGAGAAAGTTATATATGCAGAGAAGAACTTTGATAATTTCCCTTTGCAATGGTGTAACCCATTAATGTGTATAATAAATTCTTTCTGAGATATAATGATTTTATTTTGGATACCTTACGTCCGGACACCCTGTGTACGTTTTTCATGATTGTAATCGTGAGACAAGGTATAGCGTGGTGTTCGCACTGCTACTTTTTCTGTTATGAGAACTACATTTGTGTCTGCAAGAAGACTCAGGAACGCTTTCATTCACTGACATAGCCTATTTTACTGGCTGCCACAGTACAAATTCCAAGAGATTAGACATTCAGTTTATCAGGATATTATCAGCTTAATTTGAACACGTCTTCCCCCACCAACGTTTTCTTGGAAGACCACATTTAGACGCGTCTATGCAAGTTCTCCGTCTGAATCGCCCACCTGTGGTGAAGAGCTGTCCATTAGATTAGTGTCTGTTAGGGAGAAATCGTGTAGCTTCGCGGAAAAGCAGTTCCGTTTATGGGTTTCTTAAATTCTAATCTGCCACTGTTTCTTATACGTATGACGGCAAAGATTTACTTAGAAAGTAGCAGCAAGGACGAATTTCTGTACAACATTCATTCTCATAACGTTAAATTATTTATGGTATGTCTTCACAATTCTTACGGATTATGACATTGATGTGTGAGTAAAGGTAAAGCTATCCCTGTAACAGGCCGCGAAGGCCCATAGGGTTGTGAGACGTTGAGGCTTCCACATTTCCTCTAGACAATAGGCTTAAAGATTACGGTGAAATTGTCAGCCTTACGCACCCGTCACACTTTACCCCCAGGAAGAGTCCTGGTACTCATTTCTTTTAGAGGCTGGATCTAACCCAGGCTATAGTGAGGCTGAAATTATTAGGTAAATTGAGAAAAGTCCACCTCATCTGGGCTCGAACCCGCGACTTTCCAGCTTGTAACATAGTGCCTCAACCAACTACGCTACCGCGTACCCCCTTAATATATGTGAGTGAAAATGTATTCTTTGATCCTTATAAGTAATTATTATTATTATTTTGTCCTATTATAGGACGCTGTAAATACTTAGACACGTGTTTCTCAGCCGTTGGTCCACGCCATATTTTTACTGGTCCGGAAAATTTTACTACCAGATTTATTTCGTAAAAGTGCTGGGAGAAGGAGATTATATTTACAGCCGACATCTTGCCCCGTAGGCTCTCCCCTCATGCAGTGTATGCAGCAAGGACCCAATATTTCTCCCCTGCTCTCCCGTCTGGCAACCTACCGTGCCTCCGGAACTCAAATCCCCAGTATAATCTTAAAGTACTCGTATAAGATACTTAACCGACTCGGAATATACTCGTACTTTTGATTGAGAAGACTTACAAACGACCGATGAAGTAGAAAAGATTTGAAAGGAATCGATCATGTATTAATTAAGGCGCTGTCCCGATATTTTCGTGGACAAACTGAACGAACACACCGAAAATGTCATTCAGAATAGCCAATGTCCAGGAAGAGATTGGAACCGATCCTCCCCCAGAATACAAGTCTAAAGCTTTATTGCTAGATTAGTTCGTTTGCTTCTAGCTCAGATTCGATCTATGTTGCTTAGATCATTGACAACATTTTATCAACCGCAACTGGAATAGCTCAGTAGGTATAGAAATTAGGGTACGAAATGGACGATCGAGAAATCGGATTTTGATTCCAGGCAGAGGAAAGTTATATTTCTTTTCTTCACCGTCTTCAGACACGCTTTGGAAACCACTGAGCCTCCTAATCAATGAATTTCGGGACCCCTATCTTCGAGGATAAAGCAGGGCCTTAAACCGATTACTCACTTCCGTTTAGTGTCTAAATTAAGATCTGTGGAACTATTCTTTCACTCCCCAATCCGTCTTCACGGTGTGGTGCTTAATTAAACACAGGGACCAAGTTCTTATTTAAAACACTGATTGGAATAAATTCGGGGACATCATCGACAGCAACATCAACCTGACACTAAAACTCAAAGAACAAAACGAAATAAATGAAGCAGTCCAACATTGGACAACAACCATACAAAACGCGGCGTGGCATGCAACACCCGACGTAAGCACAAAACCCTCGCGAACCCACAACATCCCGCTGCAGATTAGGAAAATGGTAGCGGAGAAAAGAAAAGCGCGAAGAACGTGGCAACGAACGCGGAATAAACAAGATAAAACCCTCCTAAACCGACGCACACACAAACTACGCTCGGTCTTAATGGAAACCCGAAATGCCTCTTTTCAACAATACACCTCAAGCTTAGCACCTGAAGACAACTCGTTATGGAAGGCAACGAAAACTCTCCGGAGACCGACAGTAGCAACCCCTCCAATCAGACGCACTGACGCCAGCTGGGCTAGAACAGACCCTGAAAAGGCTCAAGCATTTGCACACTATCTCGAGACAGTCTTCACACCCCTACCTACGAACGCCGTGGACGACGAGACGGAAATTAAGGCTTATCTGGATATGCCATGTCAAACTGACCACTCGTTGAAACACATCTCCCCAAGGGAAATAATGCAAGAAATCAAAAACATCAAACCCCGCAAAACGCCTGGGTACGATCTCATCACTGGTGAAGTCCTCAAGCACCTTACCAGGAAGGCACTGGCGCTGTTAACAGCCATTTTCAACAGTATGCTTCGACTAGGCTACTACCCCGTACAGTGGAAATTTGCACAAATAATCATGATTCACAAACTGGGCAAACCTGATACAGAGATCACATCTTATAGGCCCATTAGCCTTCTGCCTAT
>NW_019730583.1:844600-897638 GCF_002891405.2 Cryptotermes secundus | reverse complement strand
CTGGGCCCATTCCTATACTTGATATATTCGGCTGACCTACCAACCACCGGCAACACAGTATTGGCCACATTTGCTGATGATACGGCGATACTCACAGCGAACCATAACCCGAAAACTGCCTCCGTAAACCTACAAAACCACATAAATCTCCTACAACAGTGGTTCCACAAATGGCGCATGAGCATAAACAACGAGAAATCAGTCCAAATCACCTTCACCAATCGCCGAACCACTTGTCCGCAAATAACAATCAACAACAGGAACATACCAAGCAACACCGAAGTCAAATACTTAGGTCTTTACCTAGATCAAAAACTCACGTGGAGGACTCACATCAAAAAGAAACGCCAACAGTTAACGCTGAAAGAGAGACAGCTGCGCTGGCTGCTAGGAAAACGCTCGCAATTGTCCCTGGAGAACAAAACCCTGTTATACAAGGCACTCTTAAAACCTATATGGACCTATGGCATCGAGCTCTGGGGCTGCGCTCGACCATCCAATACCAAAATCCTCCAAACATTCCAATCGAAAACACTACGAAGAATCACAGGCGCACCATGGTACGTAACAAACAGAACTATCCACAACGACCTCAACATACCCTTCATCACGGAAGAGATCAGAAAACATGCCACCAGACACCGTACTCGGATAACAGGACACGAGAACCCGCTAATCGTT
Organism: Cryptotermes secundus; assembly: GCF_002891405.2. Taxonomy (NCBI): domain Eukaryota; kingdom Metazoa; phylum Arthropoda; class Insecta; order Blattodea; family Kalotermitidae; genus Cryptotermes; species Cryptotermes secundus. The sequence continues at coordinate 896,957 of NW_019730583.1, read as the reverse complement.
GAATTAACGAAACCGCACCCAGCAGCAAGACGACTGAGGACAACCTGGCCAGAAGACTTATGTAACTAAAAGGTAGAGTACTGCCACTGGGCAGCTGCCGCCTTCACGACATAAGCACCCATCACATTTGCTTATTACTTGCAGTGGTCAAGTAGATTGTAAATTGACGTAAAAAAAAGTTCTTATTTTATGAATTTCACAGATTATATAGAGTCGAATTTAAGGCCGTTTTTATGTTGTGGAATCGCGCGGTTGTGCACTTTTAATGCGTAAAGAAGCGCAGGCATCAAATAGCCGGCTTTTTGCAACCTTTGAAACTTGTACGAATACGTGATACAAAGGAACAATAATAGATGGCGGAATAGGTTTCATTATGAAGAGGGAAGGGACTGTGAATATTATAAAGCTATCTGTCTATCTATGGTTCTACAGCCCTTTTGTTAGACCTTGGCCCTTTTTTAGTTTCTTAATTTATACACAGTCGGTAGAACTCATAGGATGGAGGATCAGCTCTCGCAAGGTCGCTACCTGTACAAAGGACAGCAAAAGCACAAAATAAGCGCAAACAGACATCCATACCTGAAGTGGGATTCGAACCCACAATCCCAGTGTTTGAGCGGGCGAAGACATGCCTTAGAACGCGCGGCTTATAAAACACTATTTTTTTAAATATTTAAAATTAAACACATAGCAAATACAGCGAAAAAATACGGAACAAGCAGTAAGCTAGTACTTGTTTGAAAATTCGGAGGGAAGACGCTGAAACCCTTTGGACAGACATAATCCGGGATATCCCGAAGGCGAAACCAGAGTACTTGCCCCTTCTGCTCTCCACGCAGTCCAGCCACTGAGCACTGTTTTGTGCAGAAATCATCTGACATCCGTCTTCATTGCGTCTACCTTGAAGGTAGAGGTACTATGTTCTTCCTAAACGTTGGAAAATGTATCAGTCTGATCCAGCTCAGAACAGAGAAGAACCCCCACTCCCTTCCCGAAAAAATTAATACGAATGAATCGCCTTGTACATCTGAAATATTGCTTGCATATTCACATGCGTACACTGTTATGTCACTGCATACATATAGGCTACATAAATTTTTCGTACTTCTTAAAAACACGTACATAAAACATGCCTATATACATATATTTTGGACTTACATACCCTCCATTAAATACGCAATATATTATTGTATTTTAATGCTTTAGACCTTTATACAGGAATAACAGCTATCCTCAGGTTTTCGTGAATTTCCTCAGTATCTCCAGACCATTGTTTGATTAGTAATTTGAAGTAGGCTTGTGCAGCCTTCCAAATTCATATTTACTCACCCTGCATGATCATTTTCTCATAACATTCGATAGCAGATAGCATGAGCTCTTGAAAATATAAGAATCAATAATCATACAACCGTACGTACATATATAATATACATATATACACGTACATACATGCACACATACGTACATATATACATACACGTACATATACACATACAGACATTTATACACACATACATACATACATACATACGATATATACATGCATCATAAACACACAAATGCCTACGTACTGACATGAACATTTGTTATTTTGCATGGATTTGGGAAGAGTAATGCAGTGCAGATATAGACTCCAGTCGCTCTGTTCTCTCGCACGTCTTCATAACGAGCTGTTTGCTTAAGCCCAGGAGCCGCTTTACTGTGCCATGTACAAGCTGAAAATTACGCGGCGCGGCCATCATTTCCTGCGAGCGCCCGTAACTACGTATTGGCCGAATTACATCTCACCTGCTGCTCAATACACGCTTCATAACGCTTCACACAATACCCATATCTGGCCCCATGCAAATTATTATGAATTTGTTGTAACCAGTTATACGCTTATCCATTTCACATGTCCAATATTATCTCCGGTCTATAAGGCGTTATGTATAACACACATGACTGGCTCCACCACGCCAATTTCAGTTGTCTACGTTTTATGTTTCTCGTCAAATATAATGTTGTATAGACAAAATATTGTCACGTGTTGGGTGTATGTCACGCGACAAGTAACTTCACGCCATATTTGATATAGCGAATTTATTCCACTCGCACTTACTTTTACACAGTTTACAATTTTACGGTTATTGCCATTTGCAGTATCACATTTACTTCTCCTGCTGACATTCACTGCTGCGAATGCTAGATTGCAACTGGCTCAATCCTCACTCACTAATCACTCACTGCTAGTAACGCTCTCGTAACTCAATACTCAATACTGACTAAATAGTGTTCGCTACTCCTTATTTAGCCTTGGCACGGACAACACTGAAAACAGTTACGTGATAGGTACTTCTGTTGCCTGACGCCGTGTTTACAACACTGTCGAGAGTTGTTTACTGCTGTAAAACAACTGCGGTATCGCCCGCTACGTCACCGCTGTGGAGGGGGGGCGGAGTGTTGACTGGCCTGTTACCGTAGTAGCGACAGCGCCCGATGTTGTTACGTCACCGCTGGTAGGGGAGGGGATGTCCTCCATAGCGCAATACGTTACAATATTCTCTTAAATTCCATAGCTGTATTCACTCGAATGTTTCTGAATGAATATTATACTGTAGAACAGGCATGTCAAACTCAACTTGTGCAGAGCGCCACCTCGGCCCTATAAATAATAGTCCAGGACCGCACTTCAAAATAGAAATATACGAGTACATTAGATTTTGATACAAGGAAATTTAACTCTATTTATTATTTACGAATAATTTCAATATAATTACCTAAAGTGGAACACTTATATTTTGCCCGCAAATCAAACATGCAATTTTACCTTCTATTTCACAACAGAAATAAGCGATTTCCCATTTCTCTTGAAAAACACGGCGCTCACTTTCAGTAGTTCTTTTTTTGCTACTTGAATTTTTTGAAAGCGACATTGGCCTTTAAAAGTTACTGTACATATCAAGAAAACTCGTAGTTGATAATTTAATGTTTAATTATAACCTTTATACGTTCATCACACATGTAACATCAGCACCGGTCGCTGTGTGTAAATGAACTGAATGACAATGTACAAAGACTCCCGGACTAGTAGAAAGGTGTATCTTGTCTCAATGGTCATAAAAGTGAAAGTTTGCTAGCAGCCTATTACACAATGGCTGGGGATTGCAAGCTAGTTTTGAAGGTAGAAACCCCTTGCCCTTGTCTGTCAGTTGCCACTCTCCTTGCATTCTTACTACGCCTCCAAAAGGGATTCTTGGAAATACTTGGGGTGGTGAGGCTGTGCGGATTTTAGCGCATTAACCTTCTGCAATACAATAGTTTGTCCTTCACGAACTTTACAAACCGTTAGTTGGACAAACCCTTCTGCAATTCTCAGAATCACTTTTCCTGCAGCCTGATAATTTATGTCTGCGTGAGACCTCTTGTCTTCTGGTCTGTTGGAACATTATCTTTACAAAAAATATTTCTACCAAAATTTTAATATTGATTTTAATATCAATTAGCTCTAAAAGTTGAGGGGCCGCATGTTTGACACGGTTGCTGTAGAATGATACGTTCTTATATGTCTTACGGTCATACTCATTCGAATGACTGATCGAATGTTTCTTTCGGGCTGTATGTATCGTTGCCGGAGGTTTTTGCCAAGAATGATGATAAGCCGAGGGCACAGATAAATCAATTTAGGATTTGAAGGCTCTTCGATGCCGATAATAATTGTCCTCTAGGGCAATGACCCCCAAAGCTCGGCCCGCAGACGTTCTAGTGTGTTGTAAATATCGGCGAGAGTCATTCAGATGGTTCCCCTTCAAGTTGGAGACGCTAAGTCCTTCCGAAATGTAAGAAATACACTTCTACATGTTACCATCATACACTCACACAACAGGATCACAACAGGTCGAGAAGAGTTTCTTATGACGTAGCAATTTAACAGTCATGAAAATTTACTACGTAATGAATTTTGAATTTTGTAAGCATTATCAAATCTTGTATTTAGAAGGACAAGCCAATTTTCTTAAGAAGTATTAGGTTGAATGACAAATTAACAGCATATATTACATTCCTTCACAAACTTGTATTTGTGTTACATAAACCACATTCAATATTCAACCCAACCTGTGAAATTACATAATGATAACGCCTTTCCAAAAACTATAATGACTAAGAATTTACAGATTGACTGATTCTTCATGGATGTTATTCCATTTAAGACCTGTGAACCGTATGAAGCGACAAATAGCCTGTGTAGTTGCTATATACGTTAACAAAATTTCAAACATTACAATGTATCGACATAATAATTAACAAAATACGAGTTCAACAGATTTATTTCCAACTGGATTTCTGTACAAATTTGTGATATTACAACGTAAATACGTACCAATAATTAGTAACATAATTATTTTAATATTAATCGTACTTATCGATTTGTGTGTACGAAACCAATCTCTATCGGTCTTAAATTTAAGTTTTTACTTTCATTCGGACATGTAGGATCATCTCTTACTACTCTCTTTTTATAGATTATTTAAAAAGGCTTATATGTCATCCGCAATTGTTATATGCTCCAAATTTTCTGGTACTGAATTAAGTGAGAATATATTTTGTTTCTAATTAATTTATTATAATATCTACAATAATACTTGACCGGGACGAGAATTCTAATTATTATTAAGTTTCAAATTATTTAGAAAGATGCTACGATAACGTTTCGAATCATAATATTTGCTTCGATTTTTCAGCAATATAATCAACTCTTTATTTGGTTTCTTTTCCAAGTACTGTAAGATTTGTGTATTCAGCTTAGAATACAGAAGGACGACAGCTGACACACCTGCTGTATGCGCCTATGTTTTAAATATTTCAGGGCTTTTCTTTGATTTGGTGTGTAGGAAAATATCCTTCCAAAGCTGAGAAATAAACCAGAATAGTTGAGCATAATTCACTCATGAAGCAAGTACTACGATGAAATTGCTTTTCTAGTCACACGCTCATATGTTATGATACAGAGAATTTCCCTTATTATTTGATGGCCGTTTGTTGATGTAGCCCTGTGTGACACGTCACCATATCCATCTAATTTAATTTGAATTTGAAAACTGTTGGGCTGATTTCGACACAGGTTTGAACGTGATATTACGAATGTCGGGCTTGGTCCTACTAATGACCCCCTTCCAGATTATTTAATTTAAATCCAGACGAATCGTAACAGGTGAAACAGGTATGTTGTCCCTGTGCTTAACAAATTAAACACTACGTCATGAAGATGCATGGGGAATTCATGTACAGACGAATCATCGGAGTTAATTTTAATTTCATTGTAAGTTGTAATGTTTGTCACTAAAGTTGAATATTTCAGTAGGACGTTTCATTTCTGACGACGAGTTGTGCTTTACAGACCATCTCCTTCCAAGTTAATTTAATTGAACACGTGACAATTCAGCTGAAAGGTTTTTTTTTTTTATTTCTAGATGTCAGCTTTGTCTGTCAAGTCTGACATTGCAGCAGAACGCGATTTCTGCCAATGTCGGAATTGAATACTATATTTTTACTATTATTATTGTTGTTAAAGATATAGAAACTATACTGAAAATTGTATTGACGTAAATTATTCCTTATTTTTGAACATATTGCCCTCATAAACTTTGTCCAAACAAGTGGTACATGTAGTAAACACTGGGCTTTAAGGGTGAAATTTGATTTCATCCATTTTGTCTCTACTAAAGCACTATTTCATAATTCTATTCAAGCCTTTTTAAACAACCTCAAGACTTCCTGGTATTGCCTCGCTATCTTGAATGCGAGTAGTAAATAGGGAATGCTGATTGTGATTGTGGCTTCGCAGCGACTGAACTGATTGATGGGATAGAGAGTTGAGGATCGACAGGTAATGCTATACTTCAAGGGAACTATCTTGGCATCTGCTGGGGTACGCGGAGGAGTTGCATTTTAAAATGGCATCTTCATATTTTTCAGCACGGAAATCGTGGGAAGGTAGAGACATCCATTCTGGATAATCTTATAAGAGGAATGTTAAAGTGGTATCACGTTTTGCCATCCTGGGGTTAACTGGTCCGAACCAACGCTGTCTTAAACAAGCTGGTATTGAAGCAGATTACAAAAGATTCTGGCGATAGTGCATGACAACCGGCATTACTGGATTTTTTTATTTTGCGCATCGTCCGGTATTCTAAAGACCACAGCGTTTCGGAAACTGTATTTTTTCCGTCCTCAGGTGAGGTGGCGGAAGAAACCTACTCTGTTGGTTCCTTACGTATGTGAAGACGGAAACAGTTTCACTTTCCGAAAATTCTTATTCTTTTTCTTTAGAATACCGAACGATGGACAAAGCACAAAAACACGATAATCCCAAGCCAGTTTTCAGTCTGTCCGGAAAGTCATCGGTCTATATTGTTCAGTTTTGAGAGTATGTATAATACTGAGAGCTATTATATTGCCTGATGTAATCGAATTTGATTTCTCGCCTGAACTTGGGTATTTTAATCAGGAGCTAGTATTGAATTTTAAATATGCAATTTTCTTTCTTTATTTATTTTTACTGTCGAAGAAAATTTGTATATCTTGCATTTAAAGGAAATTTCTCTGTAAACCATGAAACACTGAATACAAGATTTCTCTAGCCACGAACGGGGTTTTATTCATTGTACTTGCTCATATTTAAGCTCAGCCACATTACTGATGACCACTCATTGTCCATGATATGTCTTTCCGCTTAAAATATCTGTAATGGAATGTATGACCAAAAGAAACAAAAGTTGTTCACGATATATTTTTCTTATTTTTCATTATATCATCCGTACTAATAGTCTAGTCTCCCTGGATATTTCTAATTTGTACAACTGTGCTATCGATTGTTTAAAGTTGTTTCGGCTATATAAAAGACTTGAGCTGCATGTTTCTTAGAGTATTAATTTGGAACAACTAAACGCAATGTACTTCATATGCCCATATGTTAAAACTCATTCATTGGACAGGAAGTAACAAGCCGGGAGAAGGCAGTTGTAACTCAAATTTTGAACACATGAAGATAACACAGCACCAAACAGAAGACTAATATTTAATGACTCGGCTAAATCTTTAGAATTATTAAGAGCAATATTTTCTCTCAACATAGCCTTAACTAGTCCTTCAACTTCACTAAGTAGATGCAGAAGATAGCTAAATTAATTTCGAGAAAAAGAAGCTTAAGAAAGCGGATTCTACTAAAGACGTGTGTTTAAGGAGTCCTTAATGAACCGAAGATGTTAACAATATCTTACACTCTAACTTCTTCAAATTAAGACATACTAAAATTATATGAGTTTAATAAAGCTGTATTCAACGGAAAGAACATAGATTTACTATACGTACGAGAATTTTAATCCAATGCTGCTAGTTCAGATTACACAGTTAAGAAAATATTTATACCCTTATTTTACGAAATAATACGAAACCTACACTGCGCATGTGTTAAAGTGGCCATACAGGGTTACTCGTAATATAGTTTCGCAGCATTAGATACACAGCCAAATCTCGGAATGCAAAAAGGGCTAGTGAACATTATACCGTAAGAAAATTGTAATAGTTAGTTGAGATTACAAGTCATTTCAGTTATACTTCACTCGTCTTGCCAGACATTTCCTCACGACGTTGGCTCGGATATGGGAGTTTGCGGATAAGGAAAGGAGATAAAGCTAGTTACAGATAGAGAACAGAGATTACATATAATAGTTTATAATATTAATGTCATGATATAATGTTAAATGGAAACATCTAAACACAGGTATTTTCTTAAACTTGGTTAATATCCTAAACGATATTTAAAAGCACGATATGAATTCCCAGTAACAAAACACATTACCTTACCTGTTCTTTTCTTCGATAAAACTNTCGAAACAGTGCGTAGGCATTAGGAACGTGTCTGTGGTTTTATGACATACAAGAATAAACAATGATGAAAGCAGTCTTCTGGGATTTGGCACCGTGTATATGTGGTGTTAACCGATATTACGGTCTCTTCCCTTGCAGATTTCTTATATTTTTTCTTCTACCCTGAAGATGGAGGCGATACGTTCCTCCGAAACGTCGGTTAACACCACATATACACGGTGCCAAATCCCAGAAGACTGCTTTCATCATTGTTTATTCTTGTATGTCATAAAACCACAGACACGTTCCTAATGCCTACGCACTGTTTCGACACAAAACTTTTCTGTTTCACATTTATAATCCTTCACTCAATGAATGTTGACAGTGACATTTACTTCTGTGGGCGACTTCACACTTCCATACCAGGCCAGATAAGTTCCATACGTGGCAGAGTGCCTTAATGTGACGTAAGAATTAAATTCACAGATTAATATGACGTAATATCGTATCACAGCGTAATTTCATCAACATATCACTGTTGCTTTTGTTTTTAGCAGAACACCTCCGCCCTTGAACCATCTTCAGTGGTTTCTTATACACGGCGATTCAGGAGGAACCTGCAAAGCTTAGCAAATACATCAATCGAGCAATTCTGAATTTTAACGTGCCTTCAGTTCGAAAAGTTTCAGAAGAAATGTCGGTTAAAAATGAAGATAAAGCTGTACCAGAAATAAGCGTTTATAATGAAACATTTTAGCTAACGTCAGTTGAGAACTAAAATAAATATTATATATGATATTAATTGACCGCCTCTGTGGTCTAGTGATCAGAGTTCCTGGCTACAGATCCAGAGGTCCGTGTTTGATTCCCAGGGCTACCAGATTTTCTGAGAAGTAAGCCTCGTGGGGATAATCGAGGAGCTATTTCAAGAAAATAGCGGCTCTGGTCTAGGAAACCGAAATTAAGGGCCGTGGGGATTCGTTGTCCTGGCCCCGCGACACCCTCTATCCACATCAACTTCGCCGACAAGCGGACGGTCCCTTGGTAGTTATAGTTCGCTTGCGGACTCAAGCCACGGAGTTTGGGTTATATGATATTAATTATATTCCAGCCAAAGCAACATTACTCGCAGCAGGTGGAGTTTCCTGTCCCGAACGACATATTTCGGCGTATGTTCGCCATCTTCAGGTCACGTGCTCAGCGAGTGTATCTACTGGAATATTTATTTTTTAATATTAGTTATTTCTATTTTAATCCCTTCAGTAACTCTTATTATTAAATCCTCAATCCTTTAGCAAACGACTTTCGATTCGTGGGCCATATTCAGCATTAAAAGTGACATTGAGAGCAGAAAAGCTTTTTCTAAACGAAAAACAAAAAGTGGTGAGTTTATGTTATTATTATATTACAGAATATAGTAGTCATAAGCATCATGCGGAAATTATTTCCATTAAAATAATATTAAACTAATATTTATATCGTATAATTATTTCATAGGAACTAATGACACCGAGGGACGATCAGAATGGCAGCGCGTTTTGAGTCATGAAATGTCTTCGTCCGCTTGAACGCTGGGATAGTGGGTTCGAGTCCCACTAAATGCACGGATGTCTGTGTGCGTTTATTCTATGTTGTTGTGCTGTGTAGGTAGCGGTAGCGGCTTTGCAACGGACTGACCCTCCATCCAAAGAGTCCTACTGACTGTCCAAGATTAAGAAACTGAAGTGAAACCAAGTGTTTCACCGATGTTCTATGCTCCAAGTGGGAGCAACAGGAATAAAGATAGATAGATCGAAGTTTCAAAGTGTTGTAAAATAACAAATTTCCCGTCGATAATATAATTTTATAATAGCTAAGTCTTTATGGGGTTAAGAAGACTTTGATAGAATCGTTTTCTTCCTGCGAGAAATAAAGAATCCTCAATCTTGCGCAGTTTCACACGTTAGTTAGTTAGTTATTTAGAGAGGGTGGGTTTCCCCATGCACCGCGACCAGTTTGATCTATTGTGCTTCCCTCTATGATATTGTACAAGTCTCTATACCCTACCGATAAATGGTGCTTACCATCAGTCCCGCGGAGCAAGCGAATTCGGCCACTTCCTTAGCGGTGTCTATAATGCTTCCCCCATCTATCAGAGGCCTTAGAGACTATTGTTGGGCGGGAAACGTCCTGGAATTTGGCTCAGTGATCCCCTTTGGGGATATGAGGTTCTTTTACGTGCCGTAAAGTTACGACACGGGACACACAGCTTAAAGTCCCTCCCGGAAGACTTCTTCCCTGATTTTTTCCGCCCTTAAAAATTCGACGACCTCCGCCGGGTATTTGAACCCGCGTACCACGTGTCATGAGGTAGGAACGTTACCTCTAGACTACGGAGGCCGCTTAGTTTCACACGTTACTCCACATATAAACCCTACCAACGGTATATACCATTGCCTTATCTGTCTAAAAAAAAGTTCGTACCTTAAACAAAAAAATTAAGTCGCCGCCTGCATTTCGCTGTGCACAGTCTGTCCTCTTTCCCCTGTCGTCTTAGCAGTTGCAGTTTCATATTTTCTGTATATAGAAAGTAATCCGACAGACAGATCTGTATCGTTTGTATTATTCATTTATACTTTTATAATGACTCTGTCAGTTGCTCCGCCTAGAAAACAAAACAAAACAAAACAAACATCGTGGTTTTAGTCCGCAAGCAAACTATACCGACCGCGCTCCCGCTGTATGTCGGCGATGATAGTGCCTACTTTACAGCATTAAATAAGTGGTCGATTAGGGAATAATGAATTTCAGTGGATGTGAAAGGAAGCTGTTGTGACCTAATTCGAGGTAATATTCCAACGCTCGACTGGCGGGACTGAGAAAAGTTATGGAAAAGCTAAATCTGAGTTGCCGATCTCTGGGCCGAGATTTGAACTCAGGGCCTCACAGACACGAAGCAGGAGTTCTACCTAGTCGACCGAGAATTAAAAAATTTTCCTACTCTACGAGTTTGCGAGGTTTATAAATTACTTAAGCTGTGTCAGTATCCGAAAATATTTCCGTACGAAATAATATTACACACTTTTGAGCCTGAATATTTTAAGCACTTTTTTTTTTACATAAGTCACCGATTATTTCTCGGTCTCCGAACACGGCCCATGTCTGTATCACAGCCACACAGTGGGTGCAGGGCTTCAAAGTTAGTCACTAGGAAGCATTATCTATCTGCTCAGCGGCTGTGAAACTCTGTTGATTTGTTTTGCAATGAAAAGCTTTTAAAATTTAGCATAGAAGCTTTTCAACGGCTGAGTGTGCCATGTTTTTGCTGTAAGAAAGTTTTGTACTTTGGTTATGTCACTGAGCATAGTTTTTTTTTAGATATAAGGAAATATTTTGACATGAATCGCAGAATATATGCTGTTTACTGAAGGTAGCGTTGGCCACAATGAGAGTTCGATGGAGCCAAATATCGGCTGGACAGAGAATGCCACGTACTATAGGTGCTATTTGGAGTTTTATTCTTTTTTTTTTTTTGTATAATTCAGCCTTGTTTCATCATACGTTACGGCTTACGACAATTTCTTCGCTATGTCGCAGATAGTAAGACGAGGAGAACATGGAACACGGAAGCCTTGACTATCTCTGTAGCCGGTAGTTATACCCCAGCCTCATAACCTCGCCAAAAAGTTATTAATTTTAATATATGTATTGTCAAAGAAGTTTATCCAAGATTTGAATTTTGTACTTGACTCAAAGAAACATATGTGCTATATTTTTCTATATTTATCAACATTTTGTATTTTTTAGGTATGAAAGAAAAGCAGGACGTAGAAATTATTTGGCAACTTTCCTGTAATTCAATTAACACCTTACATTCTAATGTAAGGAATTAAATACAAGAGTCAGAATTTATGACGCAACTAAAGGAAGTGATGAATGTTTTATTGAGAATTTAACCGCTGGCTGCGAGAGACCGACATCAAGGGACCGAAAAAATTAATTTAAATAATCTTCAATATTTCTCGCTCTTTAGTCATAATACAGTCACTTTGCATCCAATTTTTTTTTTTTAAATTTCAGTCAATATTCAGCATTCTTTATTGGTCTGCAATATGAATGTCATGGTTTAAACTAACTAATCAAGAGAATTATAATCATCAAAAAGGAACATAAGAAGACTGAGAACATGTGTATTATGCCATAGCCGACTTTTATATGTAGTATAGCTCGACACACTCTGTATAAACACAGTTTTAAGAGTGGAAGATTCTGCTTAATCATCAGAATAGCTGAGACCTGATCTAGTCTGCTCTGATATCTTTGAAAGAGGCCCATGCCACAGATACAGTTCGCGATCTCTGGCCCTTCTATTATAGACTAGAGAATTAATCCATACAAAGCAATATTTTAAGTTGTTTAATGCCGTTTAATTAGGATAAATATTTAGTAACCAAATAAAACTCTTTTCATTGCATTTCGTTATGCTACACAATATGAAATTCAGAACGTATGTTGCCTCCTGAAACTCCAGATCGTACAAGAACATCCCTTGTTTGTCTCTAGTAATTGTTTTTAGAATTTCTGTTACGACCCGTCTCACTGACGGAAGGACGGCTCTACTGTTCTACGTCACACCTGCACCCAGACCACCTTCTGTTTGCTTTGTCTGTTAGGTTGTTGATGCCAGCTGCTGTAGTTCCAATAGAAAGCCCAACAGTTAAAGATTTTAACTCAATGCCAGTCCATTGATTCAACCAAGCGTAAGTTCAATACAATGATTTATTCATTCTGACATCACCTTAGAACGTCCTCCTTGCTTGTTAAAACTGAATTTCATGAACAGTCTACCCTTTATATAGTGTCTAGGCTATATTAAATATGTAAATCTTTAGTATAAAATTAATACAAATTTTTAACTCCGAACTTAATGCCTGACCTACTAGTTCTACAGCTATCTGAACTGAACAGGAAACAAGCTACGTGTATTTCGAAGTGTGCACATCCTTCTCGTACCTTCCATAGAAACTTGAGAGAAAACATTGCAGTTTTCCACAGTCGTCTTTTCTATAATCTTAGTCATTTCATGATGCTCTTTGCCTCTCAGCATGAACTAAATATTAAGCTGTAGTTATATTATTTTCAAGTTGATGGAATATTAGAAACCAACTCAGATTCGCATTCTTATGTACATTTTTATCTGTTCCTTATTAGTTTTTGTGGTGTTACTGAATAACATTTGAACTATTGAAATCTTAAACGTTTCACAGAATTACTGTTTTCTTTTAATTTTTTCCCATCGTCCGGAAAGAAGACACGTAGTAAGTTGGGTCCCTTGGAAAGAGCTAATCTCAATCATCGTTCAGTGAATGAGATTAGCTCTTTCTAAGGGGCCCAACTGACTAGGTGTCTTCTTTCCTCACCTGAATAAGGAAAGACATCCAGTTTCCGAAACGTCTTGCCTTCTGTTACCTAGAATTCCGCACGATGGAAATAGTCCAGAAACCCAGTAATTCTGTGTATCGTCCACCATCGTCAGAACCCTTTAGAATCTACTTAAACGTTTCACTCCGAATTTCTTACACTCCGGCATACTCGTACCTGCAAACTGTCCTATAAAAGAATGAAATGAATGTGTAATATTTTGCTATACTCGCTTTGGACCGTCCTTTCTCACTTAATTTAGGAGTAATGAATATATTTATGTGAGATAAAATCTTCAACTCTTTCTAATGGCATTAGTTGATTGGACAAATTCCAGTTCGCAGTAATGAAAGACATTTCATTTACCGTATTTACGCATGTATAGGCCGCGTGCGTTTATAGGCCGCAGCATAATTTTCAGACAGAAATTATAGAAAAAATAATTTTCTTAGAATATTATTTCAGGAGTAGAAATTATTCCGAAATTTGGCAAATATAATTTTTTTTTAAATGAAGTGTGACTTCGAATATTTCGAATATAAGCCGCACCCCAGTTTTCCTTTTGAATTATTGGCAAAAAATATGCGGCCTATACATGCGTAAATACGGTATGTATCTTCTGCAAGCTGGCAATTCAAATACAGCAACCATGAAGAAGGCTTATGGTAACGTACCTTACCATGTAAAGAGTTTCAGTAGTATTGCTACAGAATGCATACTCTCCCAGCATTCTGCAGTATCCAGTCCCATTGCAGTACATTGCACGAGTACAATCCGTGGAGGGTTGAGAGGAGTAAAATACCACAAAAAACGGAGTAATTTAGTGCAGGCAGTTGAATCTGAGGCTGTAGGTTCACAAATTATTTCTTCACTTTTCTGCAGGAAGTTTTCTTATTTCGTGGTCACGTGTCCTTACCAAAATTGACAGAAGTGACAGTGACTGTGTTACAAGCATAGAGTCCATAGTTTGATTTGTATATTTACTCGTAGATATGCCAATTTATATCGGAATACTGATACTGTAAGCCCATGTGCTTATCATGGATATCATATAAGTAATCATTTAAAATTATTTAGAAGAATGGTGGTGTAATGCAACATTGTAGTAAATGTTCAGATAAACTGTATGTATAGTCTCGCTGGCTGGGCGGGACTGATGGTAAGCACCAGTACCGGCAGGATATAGAGACTGGTAGAAATCATAGAGGGAAGCACAGTGGATCAATACAGGTCTAAGTGCATGGGGAAACCCACCCTCTCCAATAACTAACTAATTAACTAACTGTATGTATATACAAAACATGAGGATTGCAAAACAAATTATTATGCATGATTCATTCGTATTATAAACAAAATACAGTGTCAGATTTGATATAAATTGACACCTCTTTTACGAATCCCCCGTTTATTCTTGTTTTGATACGAAAATTGTATTGGCTCTTTGAATGGAAATCCGGTCAGAACACATGTGACACATGTTGACAGTCTCGGTAGCCGCCGTTGTCCCTTCGCTGAGGGCCGCATTCTTGAAGGGACTGAATTCAATTTATGGAGGCACTTAAATTTGTAATTTCCAATAGTGTTTATCTAAATGTGGGTGATGGAAGTGGGTGGGAATGTATGCACTGGTGTCAGTTGAAGCGGCCGGCAGCCTCTGGTGTCCGGACCTGACGCAGCTTGCACTTTACCGCCATCAGACCTGGGTATGCGTGTTGCTGTGAACCTGGTCTCCTTCTGCGCTGTTGATCTGATTCGCCGGGGTGTAATACTATGAACAGTACATCAATCCGTTATACACCGACATCATGGCACATGAAATATATGATATAAAGTGGTGAAAGTTTTCACATTTATTTTGTCGTCCACGTCAACTGTGGCTTTCTAGCCGTTGTTTCAACATTTCAGTGCTTTAAGAATTTAAAATATGTTGTGTGTTTACAAGCCAGTCTCCTGGAGCAGAGTCTTTATGTGAACTTATAATCTTTCTGCTTATCAAGAAATTTCTAACTATTTACGGAATCTAAGGGGTTCACGTTTTCACAAGAAATTATTTCTGGGCTCTATCTGAGCTAAATGAATGACTCCACATGCTTATATCCTAGCTCTTTAAAATATATTTCAATATTATCTTTATATCTAGGTCTAGTTCTCTTAAGTTGTCTTTTCCCGTCAGATTTTCCTACTGATATTTTGTGCAAATTACTCACTTTCCTCACACAGGCTATGTACTTTATGTCCTTATATTCATACCTAGTATGTACTACTTCATAACTTCCTCCAGCTTCTGTTCCACACTGCATTGAAAATACAAATAATTAATTCAATTAAAAATATCGTGGATGTGTGGGTGGATGAAATTTGTGGATATAAAGCTAATAATATTACCCATTTTCTCTGCAAAGCATGAAGATATATTTCATTATTGATCTTTAAACTGTAATGGGTTGAGGAAAAGTAGCGTTTAGTTCTGTATTACTCTTAAGGAAATATATGGGCTAACTGTTAAATTAATCTTATTTGTCTATCCTCATCGGTTCAGAGACAATGGGTTAGAGAGAAATTAATGTAATTTAACTTTGTCGTTGGGCAGTTGCATGCACCAAGGTTGTCATATGTACAGGAGCCTATAAGTCAGTGACAGTGCGCGCTGTATAGGACAGACATTTTACAAAAAACAGGCAAAATCCATGACGTAATGAATAAATAGATGCATCAGTGTATTTCAGAAGCAGCTCCAAGATATAAATTTTAAATATTCCAAATGTGCTATGGAAAATTATGTATATATATTTTTTCAATGGTTCTTCAAGCCCATTCAGGGCCCAAACCACTTATTCAGTTCCGTAATCATTTTTATAGACTTTAGGACTCCTTCGACGAGTGATCAGCCCGTCACAAGGCCGCTACCTACACACAGGACAACACAAACACGGAATAAATGCATTCACATACCAAACATCCATGCCTCCAGTGGGATTCGAACCCACGATCCCAGCGTCCAAACGAGAGAACACATTTCAGCCTTGAGACCGTGAGGCTACTGTGACCGGCAGAAAATTATATTATACATAATATTTAGAAGCAGTCTGATCTAAAACCGTGAAGAATGTGATCGATTTGAACAAAACTTGCTCTAATAGTTGCTCAGCTAATGAAGGAAGCCCCTGTCTTTAATAGAACCCAAACATTCATGTTCGCGTTAACAATAGTATGCCGCATTTAGTGTATCCTGAGCCAGATGAGTCCAGTTCACATCCTCATCCTATTTCTCGAAGGACCTCGATAATAGTGTACTCCAGTCTACACCTATCTCTCCCAAGAGGTTTCTAAGCGTATCATCAGCTGTGAAAATCATAACCAACTTTCGGTCTACGCTGTGAAGTCCCCCCTCCTCCAGTTGTGAACTGTTATCTGTAACTTTTTTTTTTGCTAGTGGGGTGGGACTAAGTCCCTTGTACTCCGGCCACTTCTGGCCTATTGTACCAACCCCAGATGATAGGTGGGGGTGATTGTGGAGCAATTGGTGGAATGAAGATTGGCAGGGGAAACCGAAGTACTCGGAGCAAACCTGCCCCAGTGCCACTTTGTCCACCACAAATCCCACTTGACCAGACCCAGGATCGAACCAGGGCCGCCGCGGTGGGAAGCCAGCGACTATCCGCCTTATCTATAACTTAATCTTACTTTTAAATATAACAAGTGTTTTAGTGTTATTTTGAAAGCAACACAGAACTCTGTCCCTCTATGCGACCGAATCAAAACATCGAATAAGAAGGCCAATCTGATTTGTAGTGTAAGGAATGCCTTTAAGAAAATGACGATCCACCAGACTTAACTGCGATGGGGACCGCTCTGTGCATGATACTGAGCTGTCAGCGTATGTGAGTTTGTGGAACCGCTCAGTTCAATGTGTGGTGTGCAGGGATATGATTTGTATGTACATTTCATTGCTTAGTCAAATTTTGGACAATGCATTTTTAATTAGGTGCGAGGATGACAAATTCTATACCGTAAATACTTCAGAATTTGTGTTTATGTTAGATAAAACTCGACGCTCAGTACTAACATAAGAGAGGTGAAACCAGTACATTCACAACTTTCATACAAAGTGTTTTTGTATGAGTAGTAGGGTCGCTTACGTATATGTTTGTCATATGTTTTATGAGGACAAAGATATCTGCTCTGTTCCCATCAGCAGATTTCTGGCTTAAATCTCTTGACTCCTATAATACGAGTAAAATTCTGATTTCGTAACTGAATTCGCTTAATTACTCTGCATAGAACTGGAACAATAAAAGAATAAAACCGGCAAAATAAGAATTTGAAAGAAATGCCACACTTCTCTTCCCCGCCACTCAGTGTATTCAGAGAGCAGCCTGTAACTTTATGTTACATGGAACCTAGATAGAACTGTGAAGCTACAGTAACAGAGGGATGCAATTCAGTCTACAAAGTCATTCAGAAATGCTTTGTCTGTATGAAAACACCCATGTTTCTAAATCGATACTGATAAAAAGATTTTTGGTATTTTATGTATTAAAGTATCCTGACAATTTTTCAATTATTAGCAACGATATATTGCACTGACCTTGAAAGAAAAATAATAGTGTCCTTTTCCCGATGTTCTGCGTGTTTGCTCTCGCCTTTTCTAAACATTCAATTCCTTTCTCTTGTTCATGTATTTTAGTGGTCGAAATAAAAAACCAGACATTTATTTTTCCTTGACAATTATAGGCAAATTCTAGTATCTAAGATAAGCCACTAGCTTTTTCTATGTCACGGGTGGGTAAAAGCGGCCCGTAAATATTTAATCCGACCTACAATAAAATAATACGACTACAACAAATTATATATTCCCTTATGTATTTTCTATACATAGTGGCATTAAAATATAATTAAATTATTTCTAGATTGTAAATAAATAACACTTTCGGACTATTATAATCCTTGTCTATTTTATGGTTTCTTTATCTCGTGTTATTTGTGTGCGCCTAATTTTTCTACGTACGGGCACGAGAGAGATATTGTGAGTTTATTTTTTGACGTGGACGGAGAAGACTGGTCACTGAATTTTGGGTAAGCTGGTAAAAGGGTCCGCAAGTGAAAATAATGGCCCACCCCTGTTCTGTATGTCGTCTTAACATCTTCACATCCCTACTGTGAGCCGTTACATGCGATGAGGAACAGCAGGGTCACGTCAGTTCCCTGAAGGAGCGGAAATGTTACCCATGCTGTGCGTGATATCACGCTTCTGAAAGAAAATCTCATGTCTAAGTGCAGAATTAGGCTGCTCACCTCACGCTACACTTCTTGACTTTGATAGCACGGAAAGTAAAGCAAAACGTAGCGCACAAATCAATACCATGTGTGTACAGCAGAATATCAGAATAGGAGCTAGGGAATATAAATTTTTATTCTGACTCTGGATGGATTAGGTCTTGCAGTTCACTCCAAAATTTAATTCAGTGTTTAGTATTTAAACATGAGGTAACTGATTTCCTTTTCTCATTCTACCTACATCACTTTTCAATCTCTGTCTGCGTTTGTGTCGATATAATTCATTATGAATTTATAACTTTTTAGCAAACAACCTTCTGAAGGAGCCACTGTTCCGCCAGAACTTTCATACATCGCTTGATTCTAAGTTCACTGATGTTGATCTCACCGATACTTCATGAGGTGGTAAAAAGTAAAGCTGTTCCTGGGCTTAATTAATTAAGCATCATGCCATGAAGTTTTATAGAAGAGTGGAGGTATAGCTCCACCAATATTAACCTTGACATTAGATACAGGCAAAGCGGCCTCCGTAGTCTAGGGGTAACGTTCCCACCTCATGACTCAAGGTACGCGGGTTCAAACCCGGCGGAGGTCGTGCAATTTTTAAGGGCGGAAAAATTCAGGGAACAAGTCCTCCGGGATGGACTTTAAGCCGTGGGTCCCGTGTCATAGCTTTACGGCACGTAAAAGTACATCATGCCTCAAGGAGGTCTCTGAGCCAAATTACAAGGACGTTTCCCGCCCAACAATAGTCTCTAACGCCTCTGGTAGATGGAGAAAGCATCTAGATACCGCTGAGCCAGTAGAGGCCGAACTCGCTGGCTGAGTCGGGACTGATGGCACGCACCAGTATCGGTAGGGTATAGAGACTGGTAGAATATCACAGGGAGACGTACAATAGACCCCTGGTAGCGGTGCATGGGGTAACCCACCCCCTCCAATAATAATAATAATAATAATAATAATAATAATAGATACAGGCGAGGGGTGGGCTTCACGCCCTTGCTGATTTAGCCCAAACAGCCCCCGATACCCATTATATAGGAAACTGGGTGGGCCCCATTGCCGGTCTGGAAGTTGTAGAAGAGAATAATCTCATACCTCTACTGGGAGCTGAACCCTGACTCCTTAGTTGTCCAGCCCGTTGCCTAGTCGCTATACCGGCTCAGCTATCCGTACTACACCTAAAATGCGATCTGAGTCATACAGCACGCCTGAACATCTTTTTGTTTACGACTTCAGAAAACATTGTATTGTCATTAGTTCGAATTCCGTGTAAGCAGTGCGTCGCCTTCCCTTCAATAAATTAGTAAGAGTCCGGATGACTTAATAATAAGGGGTATTAAAATGTGAGATAAAAGTACGAGTAGTTTGTGCCTTATATCTCTAGCAACGTAAATGGACCACAAGGAAAACTAAANCGAAACGTCGGTTAACACCACATATACACAGTGCCAAATCCCAGAAGACTGCTTTCTTCATAGTCACCGCCGTGAAAGCCTCAAATCTTACATAAAATTTTCCAGTTTGTATGAAACTCTATAATAATTTTAAATTAATTTAACTATCTGATTTGTAATCGATGATAATGAGATGATAACATACGCCAATTAGTGCAGTTCATATTATTCAAACTGCAATAAAGATAATGGATATCTGAAATTTGGGTCTCCGAGAGTTTCGAACCCCCCAAAATACTGTCATTACAAATTTTCTGCACGTAATTTTAAAGTTTTTAACAGATTTTTATTAAAATCTTACAAATTTTGTATACGCCATGAAGTGACCGACCATCCAATCTCAGAAATTTTATGAAAACATTAAAAATGCTACATATTTCAATATTCTGTGCTAGTTCCAGAAACTGGTCGCTCATGCAACGGGTCTCCAAAAATTAATCTTAACAGCTGTTCACTCAGCTCATGCTCGGTCTTCCAGATGACGAATTTGTGAAAGGTTTACGCACCAAAATTCTAAATCCATTTCTCTTCTCTCCATCCGGATCAGCCATCACCGAGATGTCACTACTTAATAACTCTGAAATTTTTGCTTTTAATTCTAAATAAAATTCTAATAGCAATATGAACACGTAATTGTAAATAATAAATTTCAACTGGATAATTATCCAATATATTATATGTTCTCATTGTTTGTATATTTCTGTTTAGGCTTTATCATGCTTTATCATCAGAGTGGACATTTACTCGTAAATGAGAATCACTTTAATGTGAGTGTTTGTTCCTCCTTTTAAAATTTGGTATCTGAACAACCCCGGGTGAAAGGAAGAGGAGCGAAGAGCCGACAGAGGTGTCCGTGTAGTTATGACTGGAAGGAGAGATCGTGTAGTGAAAACAAGCTCACGTGCGCTTTCTGTAGAAGCGGAGTGAATAGGCTATTTCTTCTTTTAATTGTTTGGGGGTTTTAGTACTCACGCGATGCCAAAGTCCAGACAGATGACTGACACTCCCGCCATTTTCCTTCTATGACTCCTGCCCGTACAACTGAAGAAAAAAAGAAATATGGGAAAAAAGAACAAGGAAACAAAAGAGAAGAAATCAAGACGTGGAAATTAACTCAATGAAAAACAATTATGCATATTCTAAAACTCTCTAATAATAAAAATCAAAGGACGACAATCTGGAATGCCTCCACCACGCAATTGTGGCCGGAAACGAGCTGGCAACACGAGGTATGAGTTAAGCGCTGTAATAGCGGTGAATGAGCTGTCTTTCCGGTTCCGATGCTGTTAAACTTACCCGGCCATTGTCGAAGTCTCTGCCACCACCGATGGTGAGTCTAGCTTTGGCCTTCATTGCATCGGACAGTGGAATCTGCGTGCAACAGGAGGACAAGTACATATATGTTAATTTCCTTCTACTCAAGCAGCCCATATTCAACTCTTCCTGTCCTAATAATCACAAATAAACCATTCTTTAAGGATGGATTTTTTCACAGACAAATATTTGTGGCATACGTTGATTCCTCGTCTTTTCTGCCTTGTGGTTTTTTTAACGACAGAAAAGAGCGCCAAGAACAATTAACATGGGCCAAAACCTGTACATTTTGGAAGTACTAAGTTGAAACACCTATTTGTTTGAGTGTGATGAGAAATTGGTGTTTTCACAACAGGGTTTTGCATTCGGAGACTCAAAAACTATAAAATAGTTAATTCTTTTCATCCAGTCCCACTAATGTGTGTACCTAAGTCCATTAAACAGAACTTCTGTTTAATTAAACAAAATATTGTCACGATCTTACTAATTATATGCTTTGCCGGGCTGCAAAAGTCACGTAACTTCAGTGCAGAAAATAGTCATTCAGGAGCACTCATTCTATAAAACGCTTTGTTTGTTTCAGTTTGTTTTTGAACCACATAGGCAAAACATAAATTACGACAGAAGATTTGGAAAATAATCTGACGCCTTTAATAGTGTCACGTGTATTAGTGACTATAGACAGGGCTTGGATTGGTGAATATATTTATTGACCACTTACAGGTTGTAACTACAAATAACTACAACAGTATTTTCACTAGACGTTTCCTGCTAACGGATCTTCTGCTTACGTTGCCCACTGGTTAAAACCCCGCAATTGAACCCTGCACTGTACTGCACTCACTCACTCGCTGAAATAAACTCGTTCGGTCGTGTCATATAGCTTCGGAGCGGACTCACAGAGAACGCCGTTTGCAATACCTTTTCTATTGTTCCGTGACGTCACCGCGCACATACTTACCCAATTGCTCCACAGCAACAGCTGTGCGCGTCACGTATTGTGAAACCTCCTCATTGTTGCGTGACGGCATTACCTAGCAACAGCTGTTTCTCTGCCTGCACAGTTCTTCCAGTGAGCAAGTAAGCCACAATATTATTCTGTTTTTGCGACGTTATTATACACAAATTATTTTTAAAAAGTATTGATTACAGAAAACACTTGAGGATTAATCCTCTCTAAATATTATTGTTTCTGAATTTAATTCTTGACTCCTTCAACAACGCTTCCTCAGCTTAATGTGTTATATAAAACCTAATGAAATGACGAGTGTCTGATGTAAGATGCATGTGGAAGTGGCCTGTTTCAAGCTACTATCCCAGTGACGGGCCGCGCCATAGCTCAAGCTGTTAGTCGCTGGCTTCCCACTGCGGAGGGCCGGGTTCGATCTCGGGTCTGGTCAAGTGGGATTTATGGTGGACAAAGTGGCTCTGGGGCAGGTTTTCTCAGAGTACTTCGGTTTCCCCTGCCAATCTTCATTCCACCAATTGCTCCACAATCACCCTCACCTATCATCTGGGGCGGGTACAATAGGCCAGAAGTGGCCGCAGTACAAGGGACTTAGTCCCACCCCACTAGCAATAATACTATCCCAGCGTGTACTAAAAATAACTACGGAAACTACTAGAACCTCAGTAAGGCTAGATGGCCACTGGCCCGAGCATAAAACCCGGGACCTGACGTGTTAAGAAGCAAGCTTACTAAGTGCTCTAAGTTTACGTAAACTCTGATGTCACTGAGGAAACGTTAATGAACCGGCTTATATTTCGTTCTTTGAACCTATCTTAAGACAAATTTCTCGTAGTGTTTCTGATGTCATATTCAACATAAATTATAATATTCATGTAATATAATTATTATTTTTCACTCTGTAGTCAGGAGAGTTCTTCCGAGTATTAACTAATGGATAAATAAGACACTGTTGATCAATGACACAATTCAGAAGCTAAATCTTATTCGTGTAGGCCGGAAGATGGCCCAGGAAAAGGGTCGAAAAATTTAGCGATAACACCAGACATGAATAAAAACAAATGTTGACACAGTAGTGTCTATTTTGTTTTGAGATTATATGTTGTGCGACTCACCCAGATTATAGCTCGTTGACGCCGTTGTTTGAACATGCATTACAATTAATATGTACGGAGAATGAAATACCTAAATATTAACAACATTGACAGCATTTAAACTAGTTACTGAAATCTTAGTCTGAGTGGTTAACTTTACAGTTTCATATTATGACGTCCGGGCCTTAAACCTCTGTCCGGAGAGCGTGTATCCTGAGTTAGAATTTTCATGGCCTTTCTCAGTTCCTCAAGATAAATGCCGACATATATCTTAAATGAGAACAATTGGTACATTATCAATTCCGTTCTTATCGTTTCCAAATTATTATTCACCAGTCATCCTATCAGTGGCCTCTATAGAGTACACACTTTGGAACTGAAAGGGTCTTCACTTAAACTGTTAACAAACGTATATACTACTACTGCTATAATAATAATAAAATAATAATAATAATTCACTTCGTGTTTATTTACGTGCAAACTTAAGAGCACAGTGGCCAATTACAAAGTTGGCACGAGTACATAGAAATACACAAAAATATTTAAGAAGCAAAATACAAAATATGGCAGTCTATATAAAAACAATAAATTAATAACAATTCCAAGAAAAATTGGAGTTAGCTTTAACAGGCAAGAAAAATAAAATAAAAATAAGGTAAATTTATCCCTGTAACAGGCCTTGAAGGTCCATAGGGTTGTAAGAGGTTGAAGCTGCCACGTTTTCTAGACAATCGGCTCACAGAAGGCTGTACGGTTGTCAGCCTTACACGCCGGCAGCCCTTTACCCCCCCCCCCCCAAGAAGATTTCTGGTACTCATTTCTGTCAGAGGTTGAGTCCACCCCAGGGTAATAGTGCGGCTGGAAGGATCAGGTAATTTTAAAAATCCACCTCATTGGAACTCGAACTCGGGATCTTCCGTCTTGTAGCATAGTGCCTCAATCAACTACGCTACCGCGTACCCCAATAATAATAAAACAAATTTTTATGTTACAACTGAAGTTGAGCCATTACTTGTCATTAAAACAATACCGTTCAGTCTCAGTGAGTTTCAGATTCTTAGGGAGGAGAAGAAACATTGAATTGACTGATTACGCTGACACATTACCTTTGCTCGCGACGCCTCTGTGTGAGACTTGTAGCAGAACTCCAGGAGCGCCACGGCCATGGCGAGAATGAGGCCTCCTATGAGAATGTAGAAGATGCCAGCCACGTTGCTTAGCGACAGTTCGTTACGGGATGCATCCTGTGGATGAGATGCAGTGACATTGCAACGTCAAGTTTCGGATATGTCATGTGCTCCAGAGACAGATACAGATAACGTTCATCCAGCAATAAAATCATCTCATTCGAACGGTCACGTAAAAGTCAAATAAATTCCGAAATTTGTTTCGTTGATAAGGGGTTAAAAGTACAGAGGATACTTCTTGAAAGTTTCACATTTAATTTTCCCTCCAGTTGACCTGCACCGTCTTCACGCACAAAAAACTTTCATCAGAATGTTTCATAAATGCTTTCCATTCTGCTAGAGCTGAATTAGATTAAATTATTTTTTAATTCTCATAGTGGGAGGTGGAGTCCAGCCGGGTCCACTCGGCACATCGGCCACTGATTCGCCTATTGTAGCCTGCCCCGGATGATTATGATGATGATGGAGAATTTGGTGGAATGAAGATTGGCAGGGGAAATCGAAGTACTCGGAGTAAATCCATCCAAGCGCCACTCTGTCCACCACAAATCCCACTTGACCAGACCCAAGCTCAATCCCGGGCCGCCGCGGTCGGAAGCCAGAAACTAAACGCTTCAGCTACGGCGCGGCCTTGAATTAGATTAACTCCTAAGTGTAATGAAGAATCACTCTACCTCTCTTTCATTGTGTTTGTCAGACTGAAGAGTGAGCTGCTGCTGCGCTCTCAGAATAACAGTTCCATCTCTGACTAACATTTAAAAGAGTCTTAGTTCCTTCAGTATTTTCCGTGGCCCAAACGGCACATACCATTTTGAAACGGGAGCTCTGGCTATGCATATTGTGTGCAGATTTGCATCTTTTTACACTTCATCAGACAAATCTAAGATGAGAAACGAAGCTCATGTAACATACATCAAAGGATGAGAAATGTTTACAGCGTTTTAGTTGGCAGACGGGAAAGGAGTTTAGTGGTCAGCTTCACGCCCCTACCGCTTTACCCCCGGGGAAAGCGCAGCCGGTACCCATTGGATAGGAGGCTGGGTGGGCTCCAGGGCCGGTCTGAGTGACGTGGAAGACCCTACCCTACCAGGACTCGAACTCCGACCCTTCTGCCTTCCATCCCGTAGCCAGTCGCTATAGCTACTGCGCTATCCCTGTTCCTATAGGACACAGTGCAATGAGAGTTATCAGTTATGATCTGATGAACGGAAAACATGTACACTTTCGTATCACTCTTTCAAAAGAAAGTTTCTTTTCCTTCTGTCTGCCCTCATTTTCGCCTTTCCTTCCTTTATCTCCATACAATATTTCGAATGTAACTAATTCTTTAATTCAAATTTCCACGAAAATATTCATGTATGTGCGTTTCGTTCAGTTTTGTAGTTAATTCCAAATTTTCTGACCTTTCTAAAATTTACATATATGCAGTCGGCTCTTCAATCTTAGGAACACCCTTACTCACAAGGAAAATCCCTTTTTCACGAGGAACATTCCCTATTCACAGGCTGCGTCAGCCCATTCCATACTTTAGGCTATTAGTCGCCGGCTTTCCACCGATTTTAGGTCAGTTCGTGAGGGGTATGTGGTGGATAAGGTGGCACCAAAGCGGGTTTTCTCCTGCCAGTCATCCTATAACCGCTGCTGTGTCGTCTTGTTATTGACACGTCGTAAAATGATATGCTGTCTCGCTGTTCATGTGGCTTTCGTCCCCGGCTTCACTGCTAATTGCTTTTAGAGCTCGGATATCTGTTTACATTACGATTATAGTGTGTATTACGAACATTCATTTGATGCAAGTATTATGTATTTGGTGATTATCCATCGTCCTTTCTATTTTCTAAAAACCGTCCTGTTAATTTTTTAAAACACAGCGTTTCGGAGACTGGATTCTGTCCCCGTCCTCGGATAAAATCTACTCAGTTGGGTCCAATTGATAGAGGTAGCCCATATCTCCTTACCGGAGACGGGGACAGGATCCAGTCTCCGAAACGTTGTGTTTTAAAAAATAAACAGGACTTTTTTTTTTAGGAAATAGACAAGATGATGATAATGTCCAAAAACATAATACTTGTAGCAACATGCCATCGTCACAGACTTTTAGATATTATTCATTTGGTGGTTTGAAGAAGTTGGGCACCAGTCATATTCCCATCCAGACCTGAGAAAGTGCGTGTTGTGATGTGAATAGATAACTACTAAATTGTTAGTGGTAGATGAAGCTTCTGTGAAGAATCGAGCATAATCAAGAAATGTTTGGCGGCGGAAAACATTAATATTGGAACAGTCTCCTTGATCTTCTGTCAACCCATCGGAACGAGTGGGTGTAACTAATGGTACAGGGAATATTTCTTCATTACATCGCGCCGACTAATGCGTCAGACATGTGACGTAAGGGAGAGCATAAACGTATCTGCCTCATATCGTTTTGCTCCCTTCAATAACGAAACCTACACAGAACGTCAATAGGAGGACAGTATTTCAAATTTAAATATGAATTTTATTACAGGTAGAATGCAATGAGTTAAAGAGATAAACCGATTGTAAATTAAAATTACAGTGTTTTCTTTTAATTTTAAGAGTGTTCTCCTAATTCGATATCTATCTATCTATCTATCTATCTATCTATCTATCTATCTATCTATCTATCTATCTGTCTGTCTGTCTGTCTGTCTGTCTGTCTGTCTGTCTATCTATCTATCTACGGCACTACAGTCTTTTGTTGGACCTTGGCCGCTTTTTCAGTTTCTTGATCCTATGCACAGTCGGTAGGACTCCTTGGACGGGGAATTAGCCCGTCGCAAGGCCGTTACCTACACAGAGAATACAAACACAGAATAAACGCACACAGACGTCCATGCCATGAGTGAGATTCGAACCTACGATCCCTGATTTCGAGCCAGGGAAGACAGTTCAAGTCTTAGACCACGCGGCCCCTGTGATCGGCCCCATTTCGGTATGAGTTCCGTTTGTAGTTCGATATACACGTAACATGTAATTCATCGTTACCACGTGCGCTGCACCGTATCCTGTGTGATTGCAGCTGCGTAGGTTCACCTATTGCAGCAATGCCACTTTGGGAAGTACGCATACACTCCGTCCTTTACATCCTTCCAAAGAAGCGAATAAACTCGACTGAGGTTAGGTGAAAGGGGCGGCCAAGAAATTTATCTCCTCTATCCACAAATTTGTTCGCATGCTGAGTGAATAATATTAGCGGTATACGGGTGTGCACCACTTTGCTGGAAGATGATGTTAGAATGTGCCTCAAGCTTTGGGTCAGCATGAGGTTATAACTTCACCAGGCTGGATAATTGAGATATGAACCATCACTTCAATATTTGTGAGTACACACCACATATTCGCCTTCAAGGTACCCTTGCCAGCAGGCAGCACAATGTGTTTTCGTAATATTTTATGTTAAACTCGAGTCTGTAATATAAGTTCAGCGCAAATGAAGGCTCTCGTACGGAAAACCACATTTACCGAACGCATAGAGCAACAGCTTAATTAAACTTTGGACTTATTTTTAGGTAAAAACATAGAAAAAATGCAACCATCATAAAATACCGACAGGTCGCAGTTTGTTTGGCATTTTTTTTTCATTTAATAAATATATAAATTTCAAATACCTGCTTCATGAGAACTTTGTAAAAATGAGACCATAACGCACAGTAAATAAGTTCACTTAGGCATGAGACCATAATGCACAGTAAATAAGTTCACTTAGGCCTATTTTAAGGCCGGGCCATAGCTAAGGCGGTTAGTCGCTGGCTTCCACCACTGCGGCCCGGGTTCGATTTCGGGTCTGGAAAAGTGGGATTTGTGGTGGACAAAGTGGCGCTGGGGCGAGTTTTCTCCTAGTATTTCGATGTCCCCTGCCAATTTTCATTCCGCCAAATTCTCCATCATCATAATCACCCGGTGCAGGCTACAATACGCCAATCAGTGGCCTCCGTGCCGAGTGGACCCAGTTGGACTCCACCCCCCACTATGCGAATTTAAAAAAAACATTTTAGGCCTATTTTACATTCACTGTCCTGTCTTACTTGTGTAAGATAGCCTAGCTCCATTTTAGTTTCCACATATCTTTGTTTATTATGGGCATCAGATCTGTAGCTGTCGAAAAGGCGAACATTACCTCAAGGTGAAATTATGTATGTATATATATGCATATGTATGTACGTATATGTGCATGTGTGTATGTATGTGTAAGGGTGGGCCATAGTAATTTGGCCCTTGCACCGAGATCGTCACTGATTATGGTCAAGTGTAACCAGCTGCTTCATTCTTCAGTGTCCAAGTGACCCTGAAGTGAAGCCGTGCCATAGCTCAGGCGATCAGTCGCCGGCTTCCCACCGCGGCGGCTCGGGTTCGATCCCAGCTCAGGTTCTGTGGGATGTGTAATGGACAAAATGTCACTGGGGCAGGTTTTCTGCGAGTACTTCGATTTCCCCTGTCAATTGTCATTCCACCGACTGCTCCATTCATCGTTATCTATCATCTGGGGTTACTACAATAGGACAATTAGTGGCCGACGTACCAAGTGGACTCAGTTTCAGCCCACCCCAAGACCCTGAAGGGAAATACGGCAAGTTCCTCTGTCTGGTACAAAATACCGTATTTACGCATGTATAGGCCGCACATTTTTTGCCAAAAATTCAAGAGGAAAAGTGGGGTGCGGCTTATATTCGAAATATTCGAAATCACACTTCATTTAAAAAAATATATATTCATAATTAGTAATACAGGGTGTTCTACTCTTGAAATAATATTCCAAGAAAATTATTTTTTCTATAATTTCTCTCTGAAAATTGTGCTGTGGCCTATACACGCACGCGGCCTATACATGCGTAAATACGGTAATACATTGAATATTAGCATTTCATGTTCTGAGAGCGCTGTATTTGTGGCTGGATTATAACGACTGCGTATATAACTCTTCTGGTGGTACCCACAAACCACTGCAGAAGTATGTTACTAATTCATAAGATGCTCACAATTATTAAATTAGAATGTTCTTGCAACTAGATATAAATCGTTCACTAGTTTCTTACCTATTTTCCCATATTTTTAAAAGGGCATATGTTACATAGTAAAGCAGGGTAAAGCGGAATGATACTGATCATTCATTTCCATCTATTTCTGAGGCTAAATTCTCGCAGTTGACACTTTACTTTCAGGATTTTTACTAAAAGTTTGTATACATTTCTTGTCTCCTACATGTGTACTACATGGGCAGTAATCAATAATTTTTGGCGAAGGGCACAAATTATGAAGCTCCTCATTTTACAATTTTCGAAAACCTCTCCTTAAAAAAATTTTGTCATACATCCAAATATTCTCAACGTCTCTCTGAACTCAGACACTCAAAGTGAGATGTCCATACAAAACAATAGGTAAAATTTAAGTTTTTCATATCCTTATACAGAAAATGGGGAGAGAGAGGGTTTCCAACTGAATGACACTAAGCAAATCCCATTTATAATGTGCCCGTAATTTCTTCTGGAATGAAATTTAGGTTATTATAGGTTAAATGAATGCTCATATGGTACACGAACCGCCATCGATAACGTATTTGTCAGCTTCCATGCTGACACTGAGTAATTGAGTATGGAAAAATGGTGGATTCCGAAGAGTCAGACGAACGTTTCTGAAAGATTGCTGATACAAGACTTGCCTTCAGCAGTTCCTGGAACAGCGGTTAGAGAGATTAATGGCCCACAGTACTTGCCTGTTTGTCGCTATGCTTGCACTCAGTTCGGTCGTACCACCAGCGGTTCTTCAACTTCGTCAGCTCTCCGTTCTCTATGAGGGAGAGCACGGCCAGGTTGATTCTGTCTCTGTGTGTGCAGATAAAAGTTACTAATGAATCCAGTTAGACAATTATTGGAAGGGAATTTGCTTGTCAGCGAGACAATAAATCGTTTTAATTTTCAGACATCAAACACAGTCAGTCTCGCTTGACTTTAGAAACGACGTCCGACGAGATTTATTAAAAAAGTATCATAACATGGTTTTGTGTGTCTGGACAAATCTCAGAACGGAAGATTCTTCAAGTGAGAAAATATTGCATAAGTGATTATGCTTGTAATATCAAGAAACGAAACATTACGCGAGGACTTAACGTACGCTTTACATGTTGCTTTCTCAACACAGATTAGTTTACTTAGTAAGACAATAAGTCCGTTCAAATCCGAAGTTCTAAGCAATCTGACTTAGAGATTTTGCCCCGTCTAAGTGCAACGTCGTTGATTGTTTCTTTCATAGAAAACGAAATACCCACAACGAACGACTGCGATGGCCAATCAACAGGCAACAAAACACACGCCCCAACGAGAACACTCAAGGCAGCCACAAGCAGACCAACCAACACCAAAACCACTTGCAACCATAAATAACATGTAGCTACTGCAATAGGAAGAAGAAAAACCGCATTGCAGTAAGCAGCAGTATCCTTGCCCACAACACCTGTACACATGAAGATGGCAAGTTAGGCCGAAACATGTAGTGAAATAATTTCCAATAAAGGACCAGTCAACCTCGTTGCACCTAGACGGTGCAAAAACTCCAAAGTCAGATGTATACATTGCAGCAGGTTGCTGAAATATAATATTCTGAGCAATATTTCGCAACATGTCGGTTTCTACGGTTGTTCACACTGCNCCCCCCCCCCACACACACACACACATACACCTCATGGGATGTCCGCAACCGCTAATTCAGTACGTTCGCCTCCACGCCTGGAGGCGGTTTCCTCAGTCGATCCGCTATGGACGCACTGTGCCATAGTGACAAAGGATACAAATACAAATTGCTCAGTTGCTCAAGAGCAACTGAGCAATATTGGCTTCTCAAAAAGGACTGTGCTTAGTGTGTTCGTTAGTTACAATACAGATTCTCTCTCATTTGGTTGAAGTTAATTTCTCAGAGGTACAGACAACCAGAAATTCTTCCCCCCCCCCTCTGCACAGTTTAATTCGAGTTTACAATCTCACACTCTCTTCACTCTTAATATGAGGGCTGTTTCACCTTACGTAGTTAGAAAAATTGCCTCTTATTAGCCCTTGCACTTATTTTTAAGAATTTAATTTGCTGGTGACTTATACTTCTATAATATTTAATGATTATCTGTTAATCAATAAAAATAATATATTGACACGTGTAGGGTGGTACGCGTGACGAAAATGACGGCTTCTATTGTGGATGATTGAGTTTATTAGCATCCTGGTTGCAAGTTCTCTTAATCGCATTTAAATACAGCGCTATCGCTGATATATATACACACACTGGTCCTCTCCTGGTACCACAACTTAAAAGCAGGAACTATAAGAGTCTCAATAAATCACACACTCCAAGTATTACGCATGAACGAAGCCTTATAATCACACTTTAACTCTTCACAGTTTGACGAACTTTCCCTGGCTATCTTCTACCTAGAACTCAGAACTGAATCGTAGAGCCGTTTGCTTTAAGATAACTCTTTTGCACGGACGCCATGGAAAGAACAGCCCATATTGTTTATCGTGTTTCACGAATGGCGCGGAACCATAGAAAGAAACCTCTCTATTGTTGAGGCTTGTTTACCGATTCATCGCTTAGCAACGCTCTGGCCATCCACGTTACAATATTTATACCTTGCGTTCAGTTTCAAGTCTGGATTTACATGTTTCAAACAATGTTTATGAAATGGGAACAGTTTTGAATCTCGCAGTGACGGAGGATAGAAATGTTGAATGAAATGTGTGTCATGGAATATATCGTGTCTGATGAAAAATTCATAATTCCTTTATCCGATTGGATTTCAAATTTATCCCACCAAATACGAAAATAATTGCATATACAGAGTGGCCCGAAAATCACTTAACCTAACACATTCTCTCGTAGTATAGGGACTTTTCAGGTTTAAGTCTGCCAGTCGGTTTATATAACACTATCAACGCGTTATGTGTTGTGCACTGGACGTGGAGGGTCTCATTTTGAACTTATTGTTGTAAATTCAGTCAGCAATAAAGAAACTTGTAACGTATTTTATTATGCTAACCAGTTATGTATAAGAAAGCAGAGTTATTTGATCCATTAATGTGCTTTCTTCAAGTTTCCATCAACAAAAATTATCCGAGTCTTCCAACGACTCTCCCTGACGAAACAGTGTTTGGTACGAGAGCACGCGACAGTCCGGTTTGATCTCCTGTGTTTCTAGTCGTGTTGTGATTGTCACTGAACCGGGATGACAGGCGGTGCACTTCTCAATCACTCGTTCATTCCTTCCCGCATCACCCAACATCATGATATGCCAGTCCAGCACATGGATACATTATGACGTTGATTGATCGCTTCTCGAACCTCATTTATTCATGATAAATAGTATAACAGGAACCAACCTCGTACAGGTCGACATTCTAACCCTAACCATCTCTCCCCCCGTAACCCCGCCCTAATGCCACAGTGCGAGAGTCTTAACCTGCAGCTATAATTTCATAGACGAAAATCGGTGATACAGTGTCGATCTGGTGCACTGATCCGCTTTGTACGTAAAAGGTACGCACTGGGTAGTCATGTGTGGTTTGTTCGCACGAAGGCGACAGGAACGTAAGAGTAAGCTGCCGTTAGGGCTGCGCCATAGCTCCGAGTTCGATCCCGGGTCTGGTCAAGTGGGATTTGTGGTGGACAAAGTGGCGCTTGTACTTCGGTTTCCCCTGCCAATCTTCATTCCACCAATCGCTCCACAATCACCCTCACCTATCATCTGGGGCTGGTACAAAAGGCCAGATTTGGCCGCAGTTCTAAGGCATGTACTGTCTTCGCTCGCTTGGAAACCGGGATAGTGGGTTAGAATCCCACTCAAGGCATGGATGTTTAGTTTGTGTGTGTGTGTGCGTTTTTCTGTGTTTGTGTACGGGTAGAGGTCTTGCGACGAGCTGATCACCCGCCCAAGGAGTCCTACCGAATGTGTAAGATCTAGAAAAACCGAAGTGAACGGAGAAGTTCGTGGAGGTAGGCCTAGGCTGACTTGGGCTGTAGTGCCAAAGGGGGAAAAAGAAGTGGCCGCAGTACAAGGGACTTAGTCCCGCCCCACTAGCAATAAAAATAAACTACTGTTATAAAGGTGAATGCAACGCACAGTAAAGGAGTTATAGGAGGTTGGAGAAGACTGCGCAGCAGGGAGCTTCATAATGTGTACCCTCCATCAAATATTATTAGGGCGACCAAATCAAGGAGTATGGAATATGATGAGCTTCCTACAGGGTGGGAGAGATAAGAAATGCAAATCAGATATTACTCAGACACCGAAAACTTGGCCACTTGGCGTAAGTGATACGGTAATATTGGAGTGGTAAGTAAGAAGCAGGGTGGAAGAGTGTGAATTCTTTTGCATCAAGTTCGGGATCAGTGGCGGGCTCTCGTCAGCGCCGCAGTAAAACTTCGGGTTCCGTAAAGGGAAAGGAATTTATTGACTAACTGAAAGACTATTAGCTTCTCAAGGTACCTCTGTTCCGTGAAGTTTATTATTATTATTATTATTATTATTATTATTATTATTAGTAGTAGTAGTAGTAGTAGTAGTAGTAGTAGTAGTAGTAGTAGTACTGCTATGTTATGTAGTTCTTAGTTTTTATGTTCTTGTTATCGCTCTTCATATTATTTGTCTGTTTCCTTTTTCTGTATTAATGTGTTTTCTTTCTCCAGTACTTGCCTGTGCCGATCGCAGTGGCCGCGCGGTCTAAGGCATGAACTATCTTTGGTCGTTCGAACGCTGGGATCGTGGATTCGAATCCCAATCAAGGCGCGGATGTCTGCGTTTATCCTTTGTGTTGTTCTGTGTGTAGGTAGCGGTCTTCTTGCGACTGGCCGATCCCACGACCAAGGAGTCTTACAGGCTGTGTATAGGATTAAGAAGCTGAAAATTCCGCCAAGGTCCAACAAAAGGAATGTAGAGCCATAGACAGATAGATATGCTTGCCTATAATTTGTTGTGTTTGTCCATAATGTAATCACCTGTATCTAGACTGTGCTGAGTCTGCAATTGATCTCGTTAGTTGTTGACTCGGCCATATATAATAAAGAATTAAATTAACATCATAATCTCAAGGAAACGTACACGTAATACTACTGGTGAGGGAAAGCGAGTTGGGTGGGGGCCTAACGAATGTTGACATTTCTGCGAAGACAGCAGAGAGACGGGCAGACTACAACGGGCCCGCATCTACAAACATGGTCTATTCAGTCTTATCAGCTTACGTCAACAATTAACAAGGAAGAAACATGAAATCTGCCACCGGCATGCCCTACTCGGACGGCATATGCCAGCTGTTTATTTTATTCCTATGATTTGAATGTAATTACGTCTACAGCAACTACTACTGCCCCACCACCATTACAAGTACGCTAGAACGAGTCACTTTTTTATGTTTAGTTGTTACGTATCACTTTCTAATATTTCTCAAATATCTGTGGAAGTAACTGGTTCATTCCGCCGAAACTACTTGAAATTTTGTGAATTTTTTAGAGTTTCATTTTATATATGAGACATTTCGGGAGTATTGTCATTATACTGAAAAATATGTATATATTCACAATTCTCTACTACTTTCCTTGAGGAAATAAAGGTGTACTTATGAGATCACGATGCTGTAAGAGTGTATGTCTCAGTGTGGCCCTTTTAACTTTTGAACGAACAACCTGATTTTCATGAAATTTCATATGCACGTTACGTAATTGTGTTACACCACAACATGCTATTATTTTCTTCCTATAAATAGTAATAACAATATGGCGGACACGAGAATTTGTTATGTTGGAGCGGCACTAGCAGCGCTTATGTTCGGGCCTTGTAAGGGATGTGCCAAATGATCAACTTTGAAAAATGTTCAATTTTTTGTAAGAACATGTTCTTGTAGAATGTAGGATAACAACCTGGCTGCCACGCAAACATTTTCTTTAGCTCCCATTTAGTTGGCCATAATTAATCAACACTGGAGACAGGCATGTGGAATTTGTTACGGAAATAGATCGTAAACATTTCGACGCACTTTGTATGAGATGTTGTGTGTAAGCATAAATTTACAAGAATCAACGTAGAACACCATCAAATTATAATAATTTATATTGAAATTTCTTCAGTCACATGTTTCTAGTTCCCTGTTATGTTGAAGTGCTTCTTAGACCATCTTTAGGGTTTTATACAGAATTTAAAAGAAAATATTAAATAATTATTATATTGATTGAATCCAAATCTTAATTGTTCAAAATAGCTTTGTCCTAGTTCTGAAATAAAAAATTTAATTATTGGTTCCGGGGGGCGATTTGCCGAGGGTAAATTAGCCGTGGCGGCGTGAAGCTGACCACTCACTTCCATCTAGTGCCGAGGTTAAGAATGATGGAGCTATTCCTTAACTCGTCATGTAAATTTGGTCTACACTTAAGTAATAAGTACTTCACAGAAATAATTCAATTCGTGTTTATTTACGTGCAAACTTAACAGCACAAAGGCTAATTACAAAGTTAGCACGAGTACAAAGAAAAAATACACAAAAATAATTAAAGAATAAAATGCAAAATATAATGACAAATAATTAGTAATAATTCCAAGAAAAATTAAAGTTAGCGTTAACAGGCGATAACGATGATGATGATGATAATTCAATTCAATTCAATTCGTGTTTATTTACGTGCAAACTTAACAGCACAGAGGCCAATAACAAAGTTGGCACGAGTACATAGAAATACAGATATAACAAAAAGACAAAATGCAAATAAGACAGTCTACATAATGGCATTAAATTAATAATAATTCCAAGAAAAATTAAAGTTAGCGTTAATAGTTGAGAAAATAAAATTAGTACATTTCGAATGGATATTCCACTATGTGGTGAGAAAGGACGGTACACATACATACACACATACAAGTTAATAATAATAATAACCCAATTAATTCTTATTTATTCGTGCAGTAGCTCAACATTCTAATTCAATTCAATTCAATTCATGTTTATTTACGTACAACTTAACAGCATAGAGGCCAATTACAAGGTTAGCATGAGTACATAAAAAATAGTAATAATAATAATTCAATTCGTTATTATATATGTGTCTAGTTAACAGCTACAAGGCCAATTACAGACACAGCACAGGGCAGATACAGTTACTTACATTATGGACAAACATAAAATCAAAGACGAATTACAGTCAAGCACTGGGTGAAACAACAAATTAATTCAGAAAGTAAACAAACAAACACACAAATGAAGATGATGAGTGGTAACAAGACATGATAACTAAGAACTACATAACACAGAACATTAGGAGTATGAACAAATATTATTAAGAATTTTAGGTTAATGAGTATAAATGTGATTGAGAAAACGGCCCCGACTGCAAATATGTCGAGATCTTTACCCGCCGCGTTGGCAGCGCAGGCGCACCGAGCAGAGGGACAGTGTTTATTAGAGGGACAAACACCAAATGATAATTATGATGATAATAATACATACATACATAAATATATATATTTCTTTTATTACTTGGTGGGGTGGGACTGAGTCCACTTGGTACTGAGGCCACTTCTGACCTATTGTACCAGCCCCAGATGATAGGTGAGGGTGATTGTGGAGCAATTGGTGGAATGAAGATTGGCAGGGGAAACCGAAGTACTCGGAGAAAACCTGCCCCAGTGCCACTTCGTCCACCACAAATCTCACTTAACCAGACCCGGGATCGAACTCGGGCCGTCGCGGTGGGAAGCCAGCGACTAACGGCTTGAGCTATGGTGCGGCCTTTTCACATAAATACATACATACATACATAATACATACATACAGAATTAGAAATCTATGCAATAGAAGATCAATCTTCACGTGTTACGCTCGAATTTCCTTGTTCATGTTGGTTTATATTTCAAAGGGTCCTGCGCTCGATCCCAGTTTGTGATTGAGTAGAATTGAGGTTTTGACAACGAAATTTATCGTTGGAAAGATATGCAGACTGGACCGTCATAAATGATTTATTCTTGAAACTTTGCATTCTCATTGGTTTCAGTATTACTCACTGCTGTTATGAATTTTTTATTTTTCCACCTTAATATTTTTTCGTGTTCCATTGCCGAAAAGAAAGTGAGGAGTAGCGGATGATGAATTTAGACCCTGTAGAAGCTAGGACGGGGATTTTTGATAGATCTTCATTAAAATTTTTATGAGAGACCGAAATTCGTGTCGTATTATTCGCCTTGCATAGAGTCAAAAATGTTTTTATTTTGCTTTATTACCATTTTATCATATCAAAATATGTTACCATTGAATGTACTAACCGTAATTGGAAGAAAAATTCATGTTATGAACAAAATTAATGTAATATGAACTTTTCAAAGAAAATGATAATTATAAATATCAGCTTTATATAGAATTCTGGTTATAGTTTCCCGATAGGTACCGAAATTAAGAGTCATTCAACAAATCCTATTCTTTACACAAATAATACGTTTCGGCGAAATTCATGTAATAGTTTCGTAGTTTCAATATTTTTTTTGGGGGGGGGGAGGGTCAGAAACATCAGTCTATATGTGATTTCACTTCATGAATCATATGTTACAGAAATATAATATTCCCCAAACAAAATATAAAACATAGGCCTATATTAATAACAGTCATAAATATCTATTTAGCCTGTTATGGTCAGAATTATATTTTACATAATAATCTCAATACAAGAATTGTACGTTTAGTTTTGCAGAATTTACATCATAAAAATGTGAAACTTTTAAATAATTATGTTTTGACCTTTTAATTTAAGCTATAAATATATGAAAATTAATACACGATCGTTTTGGTTTACTCTCCACTAACTATACATATGCCAGTACCTTCAATTACTCTTGGTTCCACAAAACGGCCCATAAATTACTAATACCTTAGTACCGCTATTCTAAAGACCCAGCCCTGCACATTGTTTATTACTGTATCGGCGTTAAGGTTCAAATCCCCTAAAACAAACGTTCCACTGTTTCCTGTCGCATGTAAATGAGAGGCGCACACGGCAGCACGCAGTTGAATTTTCTGTAATGCAAATGGTTGTAACAAAACATCAATGTAAACTATTCAAATCGAGCCTAATATTAGAGCGATATTTCTGTTTTAGCAGTAGAGTACGAAGAAATATTATGGAGGAAAAGAAAAGCTTCATAACGGCATATGTACATTTCATGAATAGTTTTCATGTTATCTATAGAGAACCGTGAAATTAGTGCACTGTTTTTTGGAAATGCTATCAGTTCGTTTATAAGAGACTCCTCGAGCCCTTACACTACTTAGTACGTGACTAAGTAGAAATGTCCAAGTGTAACAAGTTTAAGAGGAAACTATAAATTTTCCTTTACAAATTTCGGCCATTACTAGCCATAATCAGAAGGTGTAGTTAACACTATAAAAATAATTCACTTATATGTTTCAACAGAAGCTGTTATAAAGGCGTTTCTACTAATATTATATATTAATGCAGTCAAAATACGTTATGAATATTAAAAGTAATTACCTAAAATCAATTAAAATATTGTCATGTGTCCTAGGTTCCGTAACGAAAAACAGTGGATTCTGGATTGGATGACTGGATTTATTAACACCTCCGTTTACAGTCTCTCTTTCGCAATCAACTAGAGCTCTGAAGAAAGCAGTCTTCTGGGATTTGGCACCGTGTATATGTGGTGTTAACGTTTCGGAGGAACGTATCGCCTCCATCTTCAGGGTAGAAGAAAAAATATAAGAAAAGCAGTCTGCTTTTACCGGTTCTCACGGTCTCTTCGCTTGCAGATTTCTTATATTTTTTCTTCTACCCTGAAGATGGAGGCGATACGTTCCTCCGAAACGTTAACACCACATATANGCCAAATCCCAGAAGACTGCTTTCTTCATAGTCACCGCCGTGAAAACCTCAAATCTTACAACTAGAGCTCTATTGCTAATCTGCCCACTTCACAAATCACTAGGACACGCTCCATTCTCGTTATTGTAATCTTCTGTCCTTTTACTCTCAACTGCCAGCATCGGAATTCGCCTCTCTTATAATCACTTTGCACGGACCCAAGGGATAACACGCATCACGTGTTATCAAGAACGAGTGTTTACCCCTCCGTTGCCTAGCACTAGATCTCCTACTATTCCACATATTTTGTACGCATTACACAGCAAAGGGCTATTTACTCATACCAAGAATCTGTCTCCGAGGGAACATGTTTATCGACCCGTTGTCTAGCAATGGATATACACTTTAAAATATATTAAAGGACTTGCTGCTTAATTACAAGAACAATTGAAGTAGAGGAACCCACCTACAGGGAAAAAGTTTATATTCTCTTTAAACTTGTTACTCTTGATGGACATCGTTACTTATTCACGTATTATTAATTCATTTTGAGTCTGAATTTCCTGCTTCATAATCACGATAAGCCTATTCACGTCCGTGTGCCTGTCTACTTTTCTAGTAATTATGGAGTCCATCAGATAAATTCTCGCGAAATTCTGAATGCGTATGCTCTATAATTTAAAGTCTGTCCTCTTTCGTTCTTTCCATTTCACTTCAGTAACATCAAAATGGCGGCCATGGGAAATTCCAAGATGGAAATGACACGAGCGACACTTAATGGAGGATTCTTATATGTAACGTTTGTTAAGGCAATTTCTATACACCGTGTAGGACACTAGAATGGTGAATATCCGAAATTTATGCTTAATGTTATATCTTTTGTCGACAACTAATGAACGAAAGTAATTAGGCGTGTGAAATATTATTGGATATGAAACAATAATTTTATGTGAAACACATATTATGGGTGAAAGGTGGCAATGTTGCGAAAAATTCATTTTACATCTGGCGAATGAACGTAACGCAATGTGAATCTGTCTGAGCTATGGAACTTAGAAATGAATCCCTAACTGCAAAAATATTAATACTCTGAGGCACAAATGTTCCGATATGTAACAGTCCATTAGGTTCAGTGTAGGCCTATTTTACATTCATTGTCAAACACAGTCTTGACATTACATTTCAGTGAGCTCATACGAAATACGACCGTCAGTTTCCTTCTAGGTCAGTTTATTTTGACATAAGAGAAAGAACCACAACACTCCTCTTTTCCCTTATTTCATAATATTTAGGATGGATGAATTGAACCATGCAAGAGGTCTGAAGTATTACGAGATAAGTCCTTTATGCAGTATTCTTGCATCAGTCTTTTTATAAGTATCTTGCTTACTAGCGCCATCAGCGTCGAGACAATTTAGTCTAAACCAGTCTCTTTACTATGGTCTTTCTCTGAGGAAACTGATAAAATTCGATACGAATTTAATGTAAATTTGCGTGTTATGAGGTAGCACGATTAGAATTCGTTGGGTGACGTTTAACCGAATCATATGAAGTATTTTCGGGGATGAAGAAAGCAGACTTGACAGACATCATCTTCCAAATATATGTTCAGCTTAGACCTTTCCTTGCATGCAACGTATAATAAAAGTTTAAAGTGATGTGGGAAAAACAGAAGTATAATTCAGACTGTCGCAGCAGACGTAAGTTTCTGGTTGAACGTAAAACAAGAGCATTCAAATGATGCTAAAATTGTTGTCTACATTTTGCTGCACTTCCCCCCCCCCTCCCATCACAGTGTTTGTGCGGGTGTATGACGTCAAGGGAGTCGTTATCTTATTGTAACTTCCAACAAACAAATTCGATTGCGTCAGAGTAGTAATACGCAGTACAAAGTATAAACAATTCCATGCCTCAGTCTCGTGTACCTTTCTAATATACGTTAGTACAAAATATGATTTTCACCATTTTGATGATACATGTGGGAGTCACTGATTTTCTTGCCAATGCTGGCGAGAATTCAACTTCGAAATGTCACAGAATCGTATCCACTGAACACAATCTATATAATCCATTGCTAACTAGAATGCTGAAGTGTCGGACTGCCAGCAAAACGAGTAGCACACAACAGTTGTTTGAATAACTTCACAAGAACAGGAAGTTTACAAACTAAGTTAGCTACAGTTATCTTCCACACTCCCACAGAAAACATTTCAGATTTTATTCTGAACCCTTTAGCTCAGTATCCATTTATGGAATTTCTTCGTAAAAAATGAATGATAAAATTTTATGTTCAGCCCATTCAGTTTGTTTTAAATTGTAACGTTCTACAGCGCAAAGATAAGAAGTTACCAATTTCGAATCCCGGTGGAACAAGGGATTATGCTCATTTCGGTTTTTCGTTGTTATCTTCAGCCCCTGTAGATGAATGCCGGTACAGTGAATTCAAAACGGTAACGACTCCTCCTTTCAAATTCTGACCTCCCCGTACCAACTTTCTGCTTGTTCGAATCTGCATATCGTATGTATTAACTCACTCAATCATTAATCATTGCTTTTCATGTCGGTGAACTTCGTCGCAGTTGTCCGAGCGGATAGCATCCGTATGTTGGACGCCCTGGGTTCAAATTCAGAACCTGAAACCAACTAAACTGACTGAAAATTATCGTGGTTTTCCCCATTACCTCCAGACAAATGAAGGGATATTGACTTTATTTAGGCAACGACTGCCTCCTTCCTCATGCTTCCTAATTTATTATTCGCTAATCATAGTAACATTCTGCGCAGTGTGGTCTGAGCCAGGGCCTGAGAAGGAGAGGTACCGCCCGGAAGGGTCATAGATGTGGGGCTCCAACCCCATGTAGCACTACAATACACTTTAATATTATTACAATTTATTCCTGACCAATCATCCCGAGAAGCACAATTCAACTGACGGAAGACCATGCGAACGTTTTAAGACTCTTAAAAAAAAAAAAACTAAAAGCAGGCTTATGAGACCACCCTGTTGTTTGTCTATGTATCCGTCTGTGTCTGTCCATCTGTCTATGTGTCCCTTCTAGTTTTAAGCTTGTGAGATCATCTTTGCATCTCCCCCCACCACCAATATATGTTAAGAGGCTTATGAAGTCACCATTATGTCTGTGCGTCTGTGTATCTGCTCTAAATTTTTTGTTTTCTATGCAGTCCGTGTCGTATCAAAGGAGATTAAGTGAATATGTATTCCCAGGAAATATTTTTTAAATTTCAAATTATCTAAAAATACAACGAATATCTATGAGAGGCTAATAATAATAAACTAACAATTTAGTTAAACGGAATTTCCACATTCTCCCTTACAGTAAATTTTGTTTACATTAACTAAGCATATATGCGGGGCCGCGCCATAGCTCAAGCGGTTATTCACTGGCTTCCCACCGCGGCGGCCCGGGTTCGATCTCGGGTCTGGTCAAGTGTGACTTGTGGTGGACAAAGTGACGCTGGGGCAGGTTTTCTCCGAGTACTTCGGTTTCCCCTGATAATTTTCATTCCACCAATTGCTCCACAATCACCATCGTCTATCATCTGGGGCTGGTACAATAGGCCAGAAGTGGCCGCAGTACAAGGGACTTAGTCCCACTTCACTAGCAATAAAAAAAAACATATACGCGACGTCTTCCTCAGCCAGGGCCTGGGTTAAATGGCCCTGGTGCTTTCAGCCCCACCCCCACTATGGACACTTTCTCTGAGTTGCCGGCAGTGTAGCTACATAAGCCATCAATAGCTAACTAATTGCATTCATTCCATCGAATCGACTGAGATGATGAAGAGGGCCCGCCGAGGATCGAACTTCATAACGCCAGAGAGACTGGATTCCTCTCATACTAAATATATTTGTTTTCTTGATTGACGAAATAGCGTAACTATTTGCACATGATGACTCGCTACTCTCTGTTGTGTCGTGAAGAATTATCAAATAAAAAAGTAACAGATGATAATGACATGGTAAAGGTGACAAATGCGTACAGAACTTTAGTCTGAAAACTTGAAGGGAAAGACTATTTTGAGGACCTAGGGGTAGATACAATGGTATCGTCAAGTGTTACTGACTAGACAAAAGGTTTGGACTGATAACTGTATTTATTGAAAACATATAACCCGTAATTACAAACGATTATAACGCTGTCTCTAATCTACACACTTCACAAATCACTCTAGCAAACATTAACGCTTCTGTGTATTCACCACGCGTTGCTAGGTAACGGTTCTCAGTAGTCGACATGCCTCTGCTTCCTTACCCACGTCCTCCTTGGAAGGCGGCTGCTCGCAGCTGATCATGACAAGTCTCAGACATGACTAACTCCTGTTGCCTAACAAAGGCGATCTCTTCTGGCTTCACTATTACGCCTTTCAGGTGTCACGTCACAATATATTAAGATGGAGTCAAAGGCAGTATGGTGTGAGGACATGGACAAGATTCGTCTGGCCCAGGTTAAGTTCAATGTGAGACTTGTGAAAAGACAGTAATGATCCTTCCGGTTTCATGAAGGGTAGGAAGTGGTTTGACTAGCTGAGCGAC
The DNA here is from genome assembly GCF_002891405.2 of Cryptotermes secundus. Lineage (NCBI taxonomy): Eukaryota > Metazoa > Arthropoda > Insecta > Blattodea > Kalotermitidae > Cryptotermes > Cryptotermes secundus. Next base: position 853,005 of record NW_019730583.1, on the reverse strand, counting down.
CATCAGCTTCTTAAGAATAATCCAGTTTCACATCTATTTAATACAATGGGTAACTTTATGAATAGGTATGTTTCATTTTTACGTTCTGAATCGGGAGGCGAGGAAAATTATTCTGAACTAAATGGTAGCAAGTTTTCCCAGAATTTATTCTGATCTTAATTTCTTCCTCAATAGAATTTTGATTTGTTACTCTCGTCCCCAAATAATTAGAAACTGTTACATATCACATTAAAGAAATAAACAGATACGCCTAATGTAGTTGTTTAATCTTGGAACCAGTTCGACGCTGAAGTCGAGTGTTCCGTATTGCTGGTTGGGGTGGTGGGGGAAAGGGAGTTGGCTGTCGAGCACACCTGCAGCTGCGTACTATAAATACCATCGCATCCAAAGGCAACAATGAGAGCTCCCACCACCCACAACAAGGATGGGGAGGAAGAAAAAGTAATTGTGACATCATGTTACGGTTTGCTGAGCATTCGACAACACACGATCGACTGACCAGCCCAATCGTGTGTTTGTAATTCTCATTTTTGGGCTGTGTTTCATCAGACATTTAGATTATTGTCTTACAAATCAAGCTTCTTCTTTGATAATTTAATCACCTACAGAGTAAGTTGGTTCGTAAATTATTTAATGTCTTGGTGAAGAATGGTTTGAAATGGTGCATAATTGAAGCTGTTATCCCAGCATTAGTATGAAGAAATTATGTTAATGCATGAAATCGCCAGTAAGAACAAGACATAAACCAGCCAAAATTCTGACAGAGTAAAGGCAAAATTGTGAGGCTGTAAAAACACTGCAAGAGAGTTTCATGGAGGCAGGCCTAGGCCCAAATGAGAGCTGTAGCGCCAATGAAAAAAAAAAACACTGCTGAGACCTGTACTTATGTCTGGGAGCGAGAGTTTGACGTTAACTAGGAGTACTGAGGAGCGCTTGAGGGTCCTTAAAAGGAAGGTACTTCGAAGGATAATTGGCTCTGTGTCTATGATTATGTGAACTATTTTTCTGAACCAGATATTCTTAAAACCATAACAATTGCAAGATTATTATGGGCAGGCCATGCTATTCTAATGTCGGATGATAATCATATTAAAATAAACTCACCGTTCTAAAACCAGATGTGTGTAGAAGAGTTGGAAGACAAAAACTGAGATGAATGGATGGAGCAGAGGACGATCTCATGATGTTTTTTTGTGAGAGGATGGAGAAAAAGGGAGCTTGATAAGAGGGAATGGAAAAATATCTCGGAAGCGACCACGGCCCAAACTGTGCTACAGAGCCATTAGTAGTAGCAGCACTATGCAATGAAGACCTATGGGTGAACGGATGTTTAGCTCCACTGTTCTTGACCTCGGCACTAGATGGAAGTGAGCAATCAGCTTCACTGCCTGGCCGATTTACCCCACCAGGATAAAGTCCTAGGTTCATTTTGGGCAGTAGGCTGGCTTAGCTCCAGAGCCAGTCTGGACGCTGTGGAGTAGATAAAAATCTCTGGCCTCTGCCGGGAACCGAAACCCAGCCACGGTTGCTATACTGACAGAGCTATCCCGACTCTTTACCTTCCAATTAAATGTCTCAAAAACCAATCAATAACAGTGGGGACCTGCCCTATGTACGTGTATGTTAACCGAAATTCTGCAAAGGGAACTACTTTATAGTGTTACTCCAATGATTGATGTCCTTTAATAAGCAGTTTCAGTATTTTAAATGGGGACTTAACGTAAAGAGAGTGGCTCGTAATGGAAATACACTTTTTCACAGTTTCGCACTACTGCTGGAAGCTGATGAACGTCGATGTACTATTGCGCTGAGGACATTGCGCTAACAAGTTGAAAAGTACAACTGTCAGCTTTATTTGTGTCATTCTTCCTTATGATGCACTTACAACAAAATGAAATAGGAATGTCGTACTCTGATCAACAGTGGGCATGTTATGAAACTCTAGAGCTTATTTCTGTCATGACAGTGCTTAATAAAGGGTCACGTAAGGAATGGCAAGATTTAATAACTCTGTGGTACGAATATAGACGTTAAAGTTGTCCCCAGTCTTAAGAAACACGCCATGTATCCGAATGTAGGACTGGAGTTATAGTTTCAAGAATTCCTGCCCCAAGTTAGGCACAGACCAATTGTCAGCGTTACGCTACGGTCGCTATATTAGCGGGAAAATAGCGTATCTCTGAGCCGGTCTCGATGCAGTGGCGAACAGAAAACTATAATTTCCCAATTATAACTCCACTACTGTTTATAATTTGCCCATTTTTTGTGTAAGTGGTCTGATTTATTCTTCTCTCTTGAAGGATTAGTCTCTCTGCTCTTCCCGCTCAGCATTTTTTCTGAAACTATGAGTCTTATAGAAGTCGGCAGGACTCTTTGGACGGGGGATCAGCGCTATCGCAAGGTTGATACCTACACGGGATAATACAAACACAGAATAAACGCGGACAGACATCCACGTCTTGAGTGAGACTGGAACCCACGGTCTCAGAGTTTGAGCAAGCGAAACCATTTCGTGCCTCTGACCGCACGGCCACTGTGATCGGCCACTGGCCTCATATAATCGTACAGGGTTACTATAAATGATTCATTCAATATTGAATTGAGTTGAATTGAAGTGGAATGAAATATTTGTAGTAACTCTGTATGTAACGAAATACAAGAGGAATGAGATTCTGCTCCAGAATTCCACAAACAAAGAGGGCATGAAATTGTCTAATTTTATCTTACAAAATTTATTTAAAATCTTTCGCTTTTGTAAAATATAAGCATAATATGCGATCTAGCATTATTTATCAGTAAAGGCTCTAATGCGCAGACGTTAAACAGGTCTGTGACGTCCATAACATGAGAAGTGCCTTCAAGGAATCTCGTGTCTTCATGTTGTACCACAAGATGGCGATGTACTTCCTGTAGCAACCATTTTCAGAACTCACACAGTCCTACGTCATCCTGAGATCGATTCTCTGGACGTCGCGGTTGAGTGAGTGGCACTCCTGCTTTGTATTCGGGAGGTAATGGGTTCAAATTTTGTTTCGGATTGACAAGTATATCTGGTTTCACTGAGTGGCTCTAAGAAAATTCTCGGCTTGTATAACGAATGGAACCAAAGCTGCTAATGTGTGTACGAGTATATTGTCACGTGTAGGGGTTAATGCGTGAATTATAAGTCGGGTCCTGGATTGGAGCACTAGATTTATTATACCTTATATACAGCATTCGGGACTACAGGCAATTACAACGCTATTGCTTATCTACACACTTTACAGTTCACTGTTACACATGCACTAGGGTTCCCAGTCTTCACTAGTCGTATCCTGGGAACGGATTTTAAGTCTTACTGCCACTTCAAATTAGCATGAAGTCTTCTTTGCACCGCCCAGTTCCTTTCTTGCCATTATTCTGCAACTGCCAATTCCGAAGACTCGACTCAATTCAATTCCTCTGCTCCCAAGCTCATATCCCGGCAGGCTGGCGTCCCAAGACTCGACTCTCCACTCTAATTCTAGCTGCGTGAGATCCTCGTTACATACCCTGAAGACGGACCCAAAGGAAAGAACTCTCTTCTATTGTCCCATATTGTTTCAGGCATGTTTACTGATCCTTTGCCCAGCAATAGACGTCCTCTTTTTGCGCGCGTTAGCTACAGCGGGAATGTGTTTACCGAGTCTTTGCCTAACAATAGGTCNGACTCGACTCTCCACTCTAATTCTAGCTGCGTGAGATCCTCGTTACATACCCTGAAGACGGACCCAAAGGAAAGAACTCTCTTCTATTGTCCCATATTGTTTCAGGCATGTTTACTGATCCTTTGCCCAGCAATAGACGTCCTCTTTTTGCGCGCGTTAGCTACAGCGGGAATGTGTTTACCGGGTCTTTGTCCAACAATAGGTCTATACGTTACAATATGTTGAATGAATTCAGTTGGCTTAGAGGAGGGTATAATGGCGTGCTTTTGTGAATGTGATGATGATCCTCGCGGTTTCGTAAAAACAGAGAAATATTTGGCCATCTCAATAATCCTGAACTGTTTAAACAAGAGCTTCAAATAAGCTGTGAAAATGAGAGGCGGGAAAAATGAAATAATTAATTTATATGAAGGGAATTTGAGTAATTGGTACAATGCAGCCTCGAGTGGCAGGTAGCGCAGTATAAGAAGAGCCACAAACTTTCAGGATACATACAGGCACGTTACAAGGTGATTTCCTTATTTCTTATTTGTAGTGGGGTGGGACGAAGTCCCTTGTACTGCGGCCACAACTGGCCTATTGTACCAGCCCCAGATGTGAGGGTGATTGTGGAGCAATTGGTGGAATGAAGATTGGCAGGGGAACCGATTTCCCTATTTAGTATAGCGCTTCCTCCCCAGTGCAGGAAACGAACAAAATATTTAACGTGTCTGGAATCCAGAAGTCACTTCTATGGAAACGCTAGAACAGACCGTTGCATAAGAAGTAACAATAGCGATACTGTAATTCCAACAGTGAGCTGTTGTATCGAGAACATCGAATCTCCACGGTAACGACAAACAAAGCAACGTCTCCATGGTTATAACAGAAGGTTTATTTGCCTAGTAGCGGCGAGGGTATAAATAGCCCAGCTTCGATGAGAAGCCTTCAGTCTCGGAATAGTCTTCGAAGAAGAAATTCGCGGAACAGCCATCGGAGAAGAAGCTTCGGAATATCCGTCTGGGTCCAGTATCGCCGGAATATTGTAAGCAGTGATTGTGACACTGCAAGTGAAAATGCCTGTAAAGTGTGTGTAAGTGAGCGAAAGGAATAAATTCGCTATATTGGGACAACGGCGTGAACTTATTTGTAGCGTGACACACAAACACGCTACAATATATTTCTGACATTGCGAAGGAGGAAGACTGGGTAACCCCTCAGGATATTCCTGAATACAAGTTACAAATATTACCATGTAGAATTTGAGGTTCTCACAGCGGTGATTATGAAAACTTTTATCTCTGAGACATACAGTCATGTAATCCTTTGAAATATCTTCTTACCTGCTTCATGCTGCTTTCTTACGTAATTTGTTCTATGACCCTGAAGTTCGAGCCAGCATGTTCCTCCGAAATGCCCGTTGACTGTCAACGGACTACACGGCATTATGGCCGAGATGACGAAACTCGTCTAGGAGCTTCACCGCTCGAATCAACATAGCTCCTATTCAGGTGTAACAACAATTCTGGTAGGTCTTCTCTTTTCATGGAAATATATTTCCTGTGTTATTACTGTGTGTTGTAGTCGAAGTACAAATGTATTGAAATTACATTTTAAATAAATATGTCTATAAATAAAACAAATTATGACGAGCTGGTGTAAGAGTTTTAACTCCATAGACAGAATCTTGGAAAGTCATGCAAGTCGTATACCTCTGCGATGTAGAAGGGCAGTTTCGTGTAAACATGCCAGTTCTTATTAAGCTCTTACATATAATCGGTTAGCAGTTCAGAGAAGGGCAAGTGAGAAGGCTGAAGCGAAACGAATGATGAGGAATCGAAGGCAATGCCCAGAAATTATTTGCGCTAAGTGACGAAACCCCCTAAATATAAATCTGTATTGTTTGGCAAGCGACCCACTTCTGTCCTCGATAAGACTCGCAATCATGACATTGCACTTACATTGTCGCCTTGACGAAGCTGGATAGCTGGCTTAATTTTCTCACTCGTGAACTTGTCTGAATGTCAGAGGTCAACTGTAGCAGAGTATTAACCCCTCGTCTCCCTGTCTCCCCTCCCGGGGGTTGCAGAACGTTAATTGCACAGGGTGAATAATAAATAACTTCCTTTTCTTTCTGTAGTTCATTAAATATCAAGACAAGCATAGTTATACACGACGCTCTTTGTGACAAATAGATTCTGAAGATACATATCTAAGAAAAATATGTTATTGAGTATTCAGACAGACTTTGGTGGCCATTTTCTGGCAGACTAGTAATTATTTTTATGAAATATATGAAGTGTTTTATGCATGTCATAAGCTTCCGTCTACGTATATAAAGGGGTTATTAGCAGTACGTAACAGAGAACTCTCAAGCTCTCAAACTTGGGGAAGAAAGGAACACGGACAGGGCAAAAGAAGTCTCACAGGAAATTTCCTAAGAGGGCCACAGACGGAAGTGGTGGAATAACAGCGAGATAACAATATTGAATTTATGAATATGAATAATTTTACCTTAAAAACCAATGGAAAGAGAAATGAGTACACACAACTCAACAGGGAATGATTTTAAATAAATGAGTGTGCAAATGATTAACGGTTAATGATAATTCTGATTTTAATAAGCAACGAATGCTATTTTTCATTACATTGTGTCCAGGTATGAGGTCTTTCAACATATTCCGAACGTCAGGCTACGGATATCTACTTCCTCCTGATCGGTTCCTTATCGTGTGTATGCTGATGGCCGGAGTTACCTTGTGCACCCTGTCACTGAAGAAGTTTAGTTTGTACTGATTTCATTCCGCTTCAGACTTTACTTCAATTCGGCAATTGTACTGGATAATCGGACGAAGATCACAACTATCTGTTAAAAGCAAACTCTTACTCTACAAGGCAATACTCGAACCTATATGGACGTATGGTATATCACTGTGGGGAACAGTCAGCAATTCAAACCTGGAAATACTACAACGATTTCAGAACAAAGTTCTCAGGGAAATAGTTGATGCGCCCTGGTATGTGCCCAATACAGTGTTACATAAGGACTTAAGTGTATCTACAGTGCGAGAAGAAATTAAAAAGTGTAGTGCTAAGTACAGTCGGAGACTACAAATACATCCAAACGAACTCGCAGCCTCACTACTAACCCATGAAGATGAAGTTAGGAGATTAAAAAGATTCAAACCGTCAGACCTATCTGATAGATTTAGCTAGTTTTAAGTGTATACATGCCACAAATCTTAAGGCATCTACTGAGATAGCCTTATTAACACTGTTAATGACATAGTCACCACATCAGTCACCAAAAGTGCTCATTGTCCTTAATTGAACAGATTGTATGAAACTATCTCAAATAAAAAAAAGACTTTACTTCTCGTGACACATATGTTAGCCGTACAACAATACTTACACCAATTTTGTTGTGTTCAATTGTTTACGTTCTTAATATTCTTTGTGTTATTCCAAAAATTATTGGATATGTTATGATATTCGGGCTTATATCTTTAACCCAATATAGAGAGTTATCAAGGCCGCGTCATAGCTCAAGCGGTTAGTTGCTGGCTTTCCACCGCGGCAGCCCGGGTTCGAGCCCGTGTCTAGTCAAGTGGGTGTTTGTGGTGGACAAAGTGGCACTAGGGCAGGTTTTCTCCGAGTACTTCGGTTTCCCCTGCCAATCTTCATTCCACCAAATTCTCCATCATTATAATCACCCGGGGCAGGTACAATGGGCCAATCAGTGGGCGACGTGCCGAGTGGACCCAGCTGGACTCCACCCCCATTATGAGAATTTTACAGAGTTATCAGAGAGAGACTGGGAAGTTAAAATTTCATCTCTCTTCTAACATTTATCCAGTAGACCTATATTTCGTTTTACTTACTTACTTCAATCTGCTGGATCATTCGCTTTGAATGCTATTACCTCGGCTTTCTTACTACATGTTTTTAAAATTAAGTCTTTATGATACTTTGTTTAATTTACACACCAATATTTGTAATTCAGCTTATGAATTTGCTAGTACTACCTCATCATCTGCATACAATATCGCGTTCTATGTATCTCATAAATGTACAGATTTTCTCTTTCAAATTCTGTAAGAGGTGTTCATACTAATTCGCATAAAAATATTTATATGTTGCCCATCCTGCTGTGTATATGATATACAAATTTCTTGTACCGTCATATAACAATTCTTGATTTGGTATTGATTGAGATCAAACGTAAACAATGTCAGTTTATTATATTATTCATACTACATTTTTCGGTCTCTTTGACAGTCATGAAAGCTATCCCTGTAACAGGCCACGGAGGCCCATAGGATTGTGAGACATTGAGGGTCCCACATTATCTAAACAATCTACTCGCAGACGACGGTAAGTTTGACGTCATGAAGTGTACATGAATAAAAACATAAGTATATTTTATTTATGCTGAATTATGTGATGAAAATGGATCCATTCTTCAAAGTCATACACTAAAAGTTGTGTGCGTGTCTATGGGCGATTACATGAGAATATGTATGTAATGTTGTAAAATTACTAAATTTATAATATATATATATATATATATTGTGACGTATTTGCGCTATGCAGGACATCCCCTCCCCGCCAGCGGTTACGTAACACCTTCGGAGCGCTACCGCTGTTACGGTAACAGGCCAGTCAACACTCCGCCCCCTCCCGCGGTGACGTAATTGCACTTCCCACTGTGACGTAATACGGGACACCACGCACAGCCAA
>NW_019730583.1:841132-844111 GCF_002891405.2 Cryptotermes secundus | reverse complement strand
CTTACTATGCAACGACCCTGAGATAAATATACCAGAGTGATTTCTAGGCAACGGCGCGGAAACCACCGTTCCCCTGTTGTTGTACCATTGCTGCATTCGTGTCTCTTACTGCAGGAATGTGTTTAGCAAGCCGTTTTCTAGAAACGACTGTGATATATTTCCTTATCTCGCGGTCATTGCATAGTAACGACTCTTCAAGCTACAACACATTCTATAAGATATTTATCTTTTTCATTCTGCTGTGAATATAGAATACTGTAAAATAAATACTAAATACTTAATAAATGTTTTAGTACTATGAATCCAATAATGATGCCATAAATAGCTTAAAATAGCATAAAATAATGTTAGAAAATTATATTTGCTGGTTTTAATATATTATTTCCTTTATAGTTACGTTATCTAATGTAAGGATGGAAATATACTCATAGTTATAAGCACAAATGAAATGTTTTGTGAGCAAGCATAATTAGACCCCACAGTTAAGTAAATATGTATAAAAATAATCTTTCTTAGGATGGGATTTTTCGTTACTGTACAGGAAGTGGCTATACATATCCCTGATATGTGTTTGCTCCCCAAATTCTTAGATGTGTATGAATGTATGTAGATTTTAAGAACGCATGAACGTGCGTATGCAGGCATGCATGAAACACACACACACAGAAGCCTGTTTAATTTCAGATACACACGCGCGCTCACCCACACTCGTTCGATCACACACGCAGGGACCTGTGTCAGATCAAATACACACGCGCGCTCACACACGCAGAGATCTGTGTCAGATCAGATACACGCGGGCGCTCACAATCACTCGCGCACTCACACTCACTCGCTCGCTCTCACACGCAGAGGCTTGTATAAGATCAGATACACACGCGCGTTCACACACGCAGAGGCCTGTGTCACTTCAGACACACAGGCGCGCTCACACACACAAACTCAGGCACGGTGACTGTGTTGTTACTCAAGAGATGGGAAAGAAGAATGTTTGAAACCTCCGATACAGTATGAAACACTTATGGATTCATATCCCGCCTGAACAGCCAGTGCACTTTCCCATGAGGCGCCAGTGCTTGTTTTACTTGGGCTCTTGAGGGGTGAGAAGAAGGAAAAGGGGAGCTAGTCTGACTAAGCTTATCGACTTACGTGAACAAATCAGAGGTTGGAAAAGCCGCCACATACAGTCCTTCCTCAGGTGGGTATGTTTTCTTTTCAACCAGTGCTACCAAAATCATTACACACAGACAATCTGAGTTTTAGTAATTTCTCTACACCCCACTGACCACCACAAATTTGTATTCCATTTCACAAGATTGAGGGGATAGTTTTGCATGAAAAGTTTCTTTCAGATTCATTTGTATGGAAACTTGTGATATAACAATCGCAGGAAATTACTGCAGTACCGAAATGGATATTTATGAATATGTGGAAAGCATATTTCTACTCCTTTCCTTGTATAAAATTTATGTACCTGAATTATTTTATAGAATTACTTTAATGGTTAACAGCGGAAAATAAAAGTCTGTCAGTTTTAAATGTATTTGACCTTCATTAAACTATAAACTAATGCACTTATTTTTTTTTCAGCTTCAGCGGACTGAGCTGTGGTACACATCCTGTGGTCTCATCTGATGTAGTTGCGGTAAGTAGGAAAACGACATTTTATTCCATCAAGAACCTATTAGAGAGAACATCCCATGATATTTCTTGTTTTTGGATGCTCTAATTCAGTGGCTCCAACACTTTGCGACCCCTAAAATTATACACAATTTTATGCGACACCCTCTTGATGAAGGGTGACAGAGGGAACTTAAAGGCTTTGTGATACCTCTCCATTTGGCAATAAACTGTAAAATGTTCTTGTAGAGTAGGCCGCGCCATAGCTCAAGCGGTTAGTCGCTGGCCTCCCACCGCGGCGGCCCGGATTCAAACCCGGGTCTGGTCAAGTGGAATTTGTGGTGGACAAAGTGACGCTGGGGTAGGTTTTCTCCGAGTACTTCGGTTTCTCATGCCAATCTTCATTCCACCAAATTCTCCATCATCATAATCAACCGGGGCAGGTACAACAGACCAATCAGTGGCCGCCGTGCCGAGTGGACCCAGTTGGACTCCACCCCTCCCCATGCCAATTAAATTTATGTAGAGTCATGAATATTGTCACGTGAAGGCGTGCGTGCGTGCGTGAATTATAAGACGGATCTCGGATTAGATGATTGGATTTATTGATACCTTATACACAGTACGAGGGGAAACAGGCTATTGCTGATCTACACACTTTACAGTTCACCGTTGCACACACACACACACACACTAGGGTTCTCAGCCTTCACTAGTCGTATCCTGGCAACGGATTCATAAGAGTATAACAGTCTCACTGTCACTTCAGATCACACATGGAGTCTTCTTGTCACAGTTTCATTCCTTTCTTGCCATTTCTTCTCAACCATCTTAGACAGTCATTTCAAGAACTCGACTCAGTTCTTGACAGCTAACTGCTCCCTTGGAACTTCTCGTTATATAGCCTCGGGGCTAGCCCCACAGAAAACATCATCTTCTGTTGTCCCGTATTGTTTTAGGCGTGCTTAGTGAGCCGTTGCCTAGCAATAGACGTCATGTTGTTAGGCGTTGGCTTCCGCAGGAGTGTGTTTATCGAGACGTTACCTAGCAGTGGATCTATACGTCACAATATATTCGCGAAGTGTTTCGTCGACAACAGCAACATTTTCCGAAGGCATCTATATTAAATCTTACTGATTTAGGGTTGTGCCAACACCGCGAATGGATGCAATTATATTTTAAATAATTCTTGAGAAATTGGTGACCCCCTTTTGAGTAGGTCGCGACTCACAGTTTGACGAATCAGGCTGTGTGTGTTGAAGAGGTAAGACTATAGGGGCGCGGAATGGGAGAGAACGAATGGTCTCACTGGGACAAAAGATACTAAATCATAGCAGCTGAATTAAATATTCTGACGTC
>NW_019730583.1:796427-840986 GCF_002891405.2 Cryptotermes secundus | reverse complement strand
TTGTTTCAATTCGCTTAGTGTGGGGTGGAGTCCAACTGGGTTCACTCGGCAAGGCGGCCACTGATTGGCCTATTGTAGCTTGGCCCGGGTGATTATGATGATGGAGAATTTTGTGGAATGAAGACCGGCAAAACCCACACCAACGCCACTTTGTCCACCATAAATCCCACTTGACCGTCATGTTGGCTTTCTTAGTTCACTATACATGTCCTCATTATCATCCAAGAAGGAAAGATGAGGACTCACAAGTTTACTATCGCTTGTCAGATTTTCCTTACTTTAATATTTTGTAAATTGCCCATATTAATATTTTGCATTACCGTAGAATTTAAAGTTATTTTACGTTATATTACATGGGATCATACTGAACTAGCAACACATTTATGGTTTCACAACTGTACTGCAAAAAGAACTGCATAACCGGTTCCAGACTAAAATAAATGCGAAATAAAGGTAATAGACAGACAGTGGTGGGGATAACTTAGAAAAGGGTGAAGAATATTTTTCAATAGACCCCGGGATGGAAGAAATCTTTGCGACCATTTGCTGGGGTCACTAAGGCATCTTGAGGAGAAAACAGCTTTTATTAGTCTTTTCTAATTAGCGCCCATCATAATACGTAATACTCATTCCGCATTGTGATTTCGATTCTAGTCCTGTGAGTTTCCACAATCCTTGTAGTCAAATTCTGGGGCCAACTTTTGAAGAGGTCACGAATATTTTCCTCACTTCGTAATTAATTCTGTTTCCATTGGACCGTCTATAAATTTGCACTTGGCAATGAACCGTTAATAAAGTAATTACGCTTTGGATCCCTCTAAGTTGTGTGTTGTTCAGTTTTGTTAACAACTAAACTTACCCTCACCTGTGGCCAATAGAATGTGTGCCCAGAAAAGAGCAGGGACTGTAATGCAATTATAGGTATGTGTTTAGTCTCAGACTGTTCACCTGATGGTTACCTTGAGTGGTTACCTTCTGTCGTGAATTTATATGAAATTGTGGTCTACAAGATAATTCGTTCTATCCGTTGTCGAGGTTAAGAATGCGTGGAGCCATACTTCTACTTTCTACACGTCATGACGTGACGCTTACTTAAACACAAGGACATTTCATTTTTTTGGGCGCTCGTCTACCTGAAGCAGGGCCTGGAATATGTTACAGGTTTGAACGAATTCAATCAAGCAAGCACTTGAAACTGAAATAAGAGTAGCGCTGTGAGATGAATTGCAGATTGACTGCAGTCTGGAAGCCTGTTCAGGTGACACTGTTCGCAGTAAAATGACACTTACCTCAGTGGAGAGCCAAGAGGCGTCGCGACTCCGAATCCTTTGGCGTCAAGGTTCCGTCCGACCTTCATAGTGTCGCACGGTTCCCTCTCGTTAATATAGTCGTTTTTGGGCGACTCGATGAGGAGGGCGTACTTCCCTTTGGACGTGCGTACCCTTTTGATGCCCTCATCATAAGTCCGCACAAACACGTGCTTCCTCGAACTCATGAACTCCCACATTTTGCTATACAGGGTGATCTGAGATTTCTGTAACAAAGAATTTACTGTCGTATGTAGGATCGAAGGTTGTCGCGGGGATGAAAATTCATATTTTATTTTTCTAGGTTATGTACCGCGTAGTGTGGTACTTGATTACCAACATTTGGTAGGAAATATGTTGCCTCCATTTTCAGGGTACCGAGTTATGAAAGCTTGGAGTGAGGTAGGTGATTATCAACATTCAGGAACAACGTACTGTTTCTGTTTTCATAATGCCATGGAGATGAAGGCTACAGGTTCATCAGAAACGTCGGTACCCACATACCAGACTGCACAATCTCATAATTCAGAAGACCACAACTTGAGTCACACTTTTCCTAACAAGCAGTTATTTGTACGAAATCCCCATACCGCGTTGCTGTTGATATTTGTTGATTCTCTTCTCATTTCAAAGCTTACACAAAGTGACAGAAGTAGAACGGAATCCATTTTACTTTACGTTACCTGCTTCCATGGTTAAAAAACAATTACTGAAGTAAGAGATATTGAAAAACTCTTAGTTATAGTATTTGGAAGCCACGGATTTCCAAACAGTATTCTTCTTCTTCAGTTCAAGATTTAGAAGTAATTTTTTCACCCCGAAGNGGACGATGGATAAAGTCCAAAAACCCAATATATCAGTGTGTTATACAGCATCGTCAGAATCCTATAGTAACTACTTCCATGGTTTTTAGTTTTTTTATTGCTAGTGGGGTGGGGCTAAGTCCCTTGTACTGCGGCCACTTCTGGCCTATTGTACCAGCCCCAGATGATAGGTGAGGGTGATTGTGGAGCAATTGGTGGAGTGAAGATTGGCAGGGGAAACCGAAGTACTCGGACAAAACCTGCCTCAGCGTCACTTTGTCTACCACAAATCCCACTTGACCAGACCCGGGATCGAACCTGGCCTAACTCCATGGTTACTAATCCTTTCGAGAAGTTAGTAGTCTCTCCGTTAGCCAACAAATTCGCAACATTCTACGGAAGCCGAATACCTAATACCGTGTGGGATTTGAGGATTACACAGCCGTGGTTATGAAAAGTTCTGTCCTCTGGGATATAACGCCGGGTAATCTGTTGAGTGTTATATACCAGAGGACATAATTCTTCACGTATTACCTCGTTCACAGGAATCCTCCAAATGTCCGACCCCAGAACCAGATGAGTCCAGTCCCATCATACCATAATTTCTTAAAGATCCATTTTAATATCACATTCCCATTTACTCCTGGATCTGTTAAGTGGTCTGTTCTTTTAATATTTTCCAACTGAAATCTTGTACACGTACTTATTTCTCACCTCTCCCATGCTTGCTGCATGCCTCCTTCATCTCACTTCCCTTCATTTTATTATTTTAATAATGTCCCCCAAGTCGATAAATGTAGATAAATTATAAATCATCTGTTGGACGCTTCCTACGTAAATGAAGCACACAATTATAAATACAAGCCACTCCGTACAATGTGACATATAAATTTTCACTACGTTAAAACTTATCTCCCTTACATGTTTCGGTCCTTACGGGCCATCTTCAGAGGGAACATCATTAAAACTGGAAACTACCATCACAATAGGTGTTTTGATTTAAAATACATACACTTATATCCTATAATGCACAGTACGCTTAAAGTCGAACGTTTCCAGTTTGTAATGATGTTCCCTCTGAAGATGGTCCGTAAGGACCGAAACATGTAGGGGAGATAAGTTTTAACGTAGTGAAAACTTATATGTCACATTGGACGCAGTAGTTTGTATTTACAATTGTTAGTGTGACGGACCAGAATGAAACAAATCAAAAGAAGCAAACAATATTCAAGCAAAGCATTTAGCATGGTCCCTCAAGTTCAGCCTAAGTTTCAGTCTTAAGGCGCGTCCACTTTACTCGTGCTCGTGCGTCAGAAGCTTGCTGCTGCCGGAAAATCAGGATCTGGATCTGATATCTCTTGTGAAGAAATGCGAAGGCTTTGTATGCAAACCAGTTTGGGCGTCCACTTCGTCAGCTCCAGATCCTGATTTTCCGGCAGCAGTAAGCTCCTGACGCACGAGAACGAGTAATGTGGACGGGCCTTTACAGTTTACGTTAATCTTGCTGGACAGTGAAGTAAGTCTTCAATGCAGAAAACGACGGAATCTTGACTCCCGTGGCAGATGGTGCGGAGTAGTGGGCTATGCTATTGGTCTCTAATGTTTCGTAACAGATTATCAGGATTTGCTTCCACTGCAGAGATTTGGGCACACATTTCCTTGATTAGACTCCGTCATGATTTAGATAGGTTGATTTATCACTCTCTTTAATGACCGAGGCATTTATTATACATGGACGTGGTGGCTGCTTCGAATTGTGTGTTGTGATCTCTGAAGCATTTGGCGTTTGTGACTACCTCTGGGATGTGAGGCGAAATACGGTGAACAGCAATGAATCCATGACTCGTGACTAACGAGACCTGCGAGTACTGGAAGCCTCTAAAGGCTATCCAGCGGTAGCATAACTACTGATACTATCTCCCTTGCTGCACAGGTGGAGAGGTGGGTGTCAAACGAAAATGAATAGCCTCGTACTCTAGGCTTGCGCCTATGTTCATAGGCTGGTAACTGAGAAGGGCTGAAAACGAGAAGTTCTAACTTTTGATATACTATATAACACGGTGTAGTCCGTTGAGAGCAGTCGAAATTTCCATCTTCAGGGACGAAGAATAAGCCAAGGAAAAGCAGTTATGCGTGCTGTAGCATGTTCTCCGTGCAGGCCTGAAAACTGTATAGTTTCATCTTTGTATTTATTTTGAGTTGAATATGAAATGATAAGAGAAGCGTAGACAAACAGAGAGAGAGGTAAGTAGATACTTAGGCAGGTAATTATTTACATAGATAGCTGGGCAGGTAGGTACTTAGGTAGNTCTTGACTCCCGTGGCAGATGGTGCGGAGTAGTGGGCTATGCTATTAGTCCACACTGATATGTTGGGATTTTGGACTTTATCCATCGTCCTGGTTTTTAAGATAACAAATAAAAACACGACGTTTCGGAAACTGGATCTGTTTCCGTCCTCAAGTGAAGGAAAACACCTATTCAGTTGGGTCCCTTAGAAAGAGCTAGCCTCAATCACTGGTCCAGTGATATGTAGGTACTTTTGTTCGCAAATGTGTAGGTACTTAGGTAGATAGTTGGCCGCGCCATAGCTCAAGCGGTTAGTCGCTGGCTTCCCATCGCAGCGGCCCGGGTTCGATCCCGGGGCTGTTCAAGTGGGATTTGTGATGGACAAAGTGGCGCTGGGGCAGGTTTCCTCCGAGTACTTCTGTTTCCCCTGCAAGTCTTCATTCCACCAATTGCTCCACAGTCACCCTCACCTATCATATGGGACTGAGGCGTGCAGATAGACGGTCGGGTAGACAGGTAAGTAGGCAGCTATATACACCCCCAAACAGCGTGCATAAATAGACAAACAGATGCAGCACTTGGAAGATTTGGACCTAGACGGAAGAATAATATTAAGAGAGACATTGACTGGAATCATCTAAATCTATGGACTAAGGGTAAGCTCTTGTGAACACGACAAAGAAATTCGAGCTCTATAAAAGGCAGAAAATCTCTTAAATGGAAATTTCGAGAAGGACCACACTCGATGGAATTACTAGCTGCTCTTACCTTCTAGGCCTTCAGAGTTCATATTTCACAATGGTTATCCCTTTTGGACACATAACGTATAGAGTTGGGAGAGCGTTATTAAATAAACTAACAAAAATAAATGAAACCTTACCCTGAAAAAGTCCCAAGTTGAGCCGTGGAATAACGTCCCATACTGGACTTCGGTTTGTGACGCCAGGTCCTCTGGAGAGTTGATGGGCGCCACCATACGCTCTACAGTGAGGAACGCCGCCAGGTTGGCTGTGTATGAGGAGATGAGGATCAACGTGAAGAACCACCACACACTGCCCACGATCCGTCCCGATATGGACCTGCCGACAAGAGACACAGGAATACGTCAATCTAAAACTTTGTTCAAACAGATATTTAACAAGAAGTTCTGGGAATGACTAATCGGCTACTTTCCTTTCACTACAAATTGAGAGTTGGCCTCGGCAGGCAGAGCACAGAAAACACAGCGCCCAACAGTTCTTCTGTTGTTGTGTGTGCATTCGTTGCCGTGGGAAAGAGTATTCGGAGCCATCGTCTAGCAACGGTTCTTCTCTTCTGGCTCCATTATGCCGACTTTCAGTCGTCATGTTACATTGCACCCACCTTAAGACTGCTCAGCAAGTTGAGAGGCTGTAATTTTGGTATTACTGATGCGTGGGATTTATGAGTTACACAGTTGAGATGGGCTCACGTGCATGATGTAAAGTTTAAAAAAGATTGATTCAGGAATTACAAAGTTGTTAGAGGGGATGCACATAAAAACACACACAGAAAGTGATTTCATAAGCCTACTTTTATTTCTTCAGAATAAAGAAAATAGGCTAAAATCGAAGTATTGAGCAAATGAAAAGAAATTTCTTTTAGATCGTAACGCCGTGTAGTTCGGAAAAGGCCCAACGTTACGGAGGAATATATCATCTCCATCTTAAGGGTTGAAGGTTAAGCCAAGCAAGAAACTACTTTTTTTACTGCTAGCGGGGTGGGACTAAGTCCCTTGTACTGCGGCCAATTCTGGCCTATTGTACCAGCCCCAGATGATAGGGGAGGGTGATTGTGGAGCAATTGGTGAAATGAAGATTGGCAGGGGAAACCGAAGCACTCGGAGAAAACCTGCCCCAGCGCCACTTTGTCCACCACAAATCCCACTTGACCAGACCCGGGATCGAACCCGAGCCGCCGCGGTGGGAAGTCAGCGACTAACCGCTTGAGCTATGGCGCGGCCAAGCAAGAAACTAGGAAGAAGATGTGAAAAGCTTGCTGGTTCATTACTTGGCTTACTCTTGAACACCGGATATGGAGGCCATTTGTTCCTCCTAAGCGTCGTTCTCTTTGCTTACTACAAAGCATTACAACCCATAAGAACGTACTCTTCATAGCCACAACTGTGAGAACCTCAGAGTCAACATGGTCTGGCATGAAAAAAAAATATTAGGACACGAGAGAGTAGTAGGAAGTAGCAAAAGAATGCAGAAAATTACGCAAGGAAGAACTTCATGATATATACTCTTTACAAAAGAAGTTACGTATTATTAGAGTGCCCTAAATCACGGAGGATGATATGGCCTAGTCTCCACTTACACATTCTCCTGCTTGCACTTATACCTCCGAAGTGACCCATTTTCTTGAGATTTAAGACCAAAATTCTTTGATGAATTTTTCATTTTACACTTGAAGGCTTGTCCTGCCCGTCTCATTTATCTTGATTGATCACGCATTACTATGGATAGCAATATTGTGCATCTTATAGGCGTGCTACTCTTATGAAGCCCAGTGGTTCTATACGTACCGCCAGATTTAACAAATTAAAAGTCTGCATTGTGCACCACAGAGTGTTCTTCTGTGTCTCGTGTGGCTCTTACAATAAACATCGATTATTTCCCTAAGCAGCATTAACCGGCTGGTGCTTTCTTATGGCGCTTCCTGCGAGGTATGAAGTGAATATTTATACAATATTTAGGAGACATTCGGTCTTTACTTTTACTATACCTGTAGCATCAAACGAACGGCGAACCACATGTTGCCGGCCCCAGACATGCTGGGGCCTGTACATTGCCCAATATCCGCCTGATTATTTATAAAAATATATGTATGAAGTAAACAAGTGTGGACTTGGTCCACCGAACCTATGTCCTGTAATTTTCCATACTAAGACAATGTAAAAGGCAAGACTCAGTGCATTAGAGGGAGTAAGACGTCAGTTACCGGATGTCAAATTGTTTATAAACTCTCCGTAATCACAGGAGAGGGGGGATACTTTTCGAAGACTTCGTGCGGGCCGTCTCTATGCGACTCAGCTCAGCGAAGTGGACTTAGAAAATTTCAGCTCGCAGGGTTCTGGTCTTGCCTTCTTATAATCACTGGTGGTTGTATAAATTTCATCTTGTTTCATTCTTTTTAATAAATATTCACATAGTCAACTGCTCTGTAGTCTTGAGCTTTCACTCTTAAACGGCGTGAACCTCAGCTCCACAAATAAAATTTACCTTGGCTTCATCGGACTTCGCACTCCGGCTTGGAAGATCTCAGTCAACTGTACGGTGGGATACTACATACCGTTATCAGAAGGAAGAGCGGGCGAGGCCTGGGAACCTTCTAGCAAATTGATGTTCTTTCCCTTCTCGGCAATATAGTGTCTCTCACTTCTCCCATGACTTTCATTTTCACCCACTCCTCTGCTATACCTTATACTTCTCTCTTTCTTTAACCTTGAAGAGGTTGACATGTTACTGTTGCTCACTGCCCATTGCGGAATATAAATTATACTATGGGCCTTCTGGTGATTAGTGTGAACCGGGATAGAGTAGTCGATATAGCGACTAGCTACGGGCTGGACGACCGAGGTTTCGGAGTTCGAATCCCGGTAGGGTCGTGAATTTTCTCTTCTTCACGTCGTCCAGACCGGCTCTGGGGTTCACCCAAACTCCGCTATTCAATGGGTACCTGGGTCTCTTTCCCCGGGGGTAAAGCAACCGGGGAGTCAAGGTAACCACTCACCTCCACCTAGTGCCGAGCTCAAGAAAATGGGCATACATATCCACTCCCCCTACGCCTTCATGATGTAGTGCTTAATTAGTTAGGTACAGGTACAACTTTACCTTTAGTCTGGTGATTAGTTATAATTATTGTTATATAATCTGAGTCTTTCGAATGCTAAAGTAGTTCACCAGGCACCCGGCCACTGGGATGGTGGCCCTATCTTGTGTTCTGAAACTACCTTCTGCTCCTGATGCATACCGGACCTGTGTAATATTTAAAGCACTTGACGGTTCTTTGACTAAGAAGTTCTACAGCCAAAGCTAATGTATCTGTGATGGTCATGTTACGGGAATATGGCTTTCATAATATAAATAATTAAGGTTATTATCAGAACCTCCATAATACTATTTTGAAGACACGTATTGATTCATATAGCCGGTCACGGAAGCCGAGCGGTCTAAGGCATGCACTTTCTTCGCTCGCTCGGAAGCCGGGATCGTGGGTTCGAATCCCACTCAGGGCATGGATGTTTGTGTGCGTTTTTCTGTGTTTGTCTATAGGTAAAGGCCTTGCGACGAGCTGATCACTCGCCCAAGGAGTCCAACCGAATGTTTAAGATCTAGTAAACCAAAGTGAAACGGAGAGTTTCATGGAGGTAGGCCTAGGCCCAAATTGGGGCTGTAGCGCCACAGAAAAAAAAAATTGATTCATATGACGAAACCATCAATATTTGGATCTTAATTCTTCTTCTACTTTTTGTACCTTAACAGATTAGGCTCTCTGACTGTTCCCATTCAGAATTAGTTCTGAAATGATGAATCTCTTAGACTGTCAGTAGGACTCGTTGGGTGGTTGATCAGCACTGTCGCAATGCCAATATCTATGCAGGATAACACAAATATAGAATAAAAGGAGACAAAGATCCAGCTTCGAGTGGGATTCGAACCCATGAATCCAGTGTCTGATCGGGAGAAGTTATTTCCTGCCTCAGACCGCAAGACCGTTATGATCGACAGGGATTTTAATATCTAACAAGTACGAGTAATATTAATTAATAATTATTCAGACAGTAATTTTTATCGTCACTTTAGTTACTTTACATGGTAAACTATGTATGCAGGTAGCCACATCAACCGAAACATGTTGCTAATTTACTTCTGCAAGTTACTGAATTAATTCAGACATTACTCTTGTGTGTAGAGCGATAATACACTATGTTGCATGCAATACCTGGGGGATATGTCGCAACCCTGTTGCATGAAAGCCCCTAGTGCGAACCAGAGACTGTTGAGTATGCTGAAGTCATTAGCTACAGTGCTCGGCGCTGAGGATGTCGCACCAACCCCCGAGTGGTGATGGCCTGGGTCCTCTCCGTAGTGCAGCAGATGCCACTCGTAAGGCGAAAACCTGGACACGATGAAGAGCACAATGCTGACGCCCACGTACGAGAAAATGACGCACACCCAGATTTCTTTGGACAGAGGGTTCAGGAAACTGAACACGCCTGGCTTCTGCTTCACGGGCTTCTTGATCATGATGCTGATGCCTAGTGACATGAACGGCTTGCTGAAGTCGATCACTCGCTCCCGTTCAGACGTAATTGTCATAGACGCAATGGCGATGTCGGCCTCCTGTGGAGAAGCAACAGTGGGATTGCAGTGCTCTGTAGTTGCGCCCAGTTATATGACTATGTACTCGTAAACAAGCAGCCTTAAAGTAGAACACACCGCTCTTGAGGACATTTAGAAATATTCTTCTCGAGAAACTAATAGCTTCATACATGTTTAGTCGAGCCCGAAGGTTCATTATCGTGTTCACAAAAGCCCGCCGCTGGACCCTATCCTGTGCCAGGTGAATCCAGCCCGTACCATTATAACCTTTCTTAAAAATCTATGTTAATATCATCCCTTCATACACGCCTAAGCCTTCCAAGTGATCTCTACCTTCTAGATTTTCTGATTAAAATTTTGAATATGATTGTCGTCTTTTCAATTCGTAGTATATTTTGTCTTTCTAGATTTTATAACAGTAATAATATTTGGTAGCCGGTCACGGTAGCCGAGCGGTCTAAGGCATGTACTGTCTTCGCTCGCTTGGAAACCGGGATCGTGGGTTCGAATCCCACTCAGGGCATGGATGTTTATTTTGTGTGTGTGCGTTTTTCTGTGTTTGTGTACAGGTAGAGGCCTTGCGACGAGCTGATCACCCGCCCAAGGAGTCCTACCGAATGTGTAAGATCTAGAAAAACCGAAGTGAACGGAGAACTTCATGGAGGTAGGCCTAGGCCCACTGGGGCTGTAGTGCCAAGGAAAAAAGAAAAAAAAAATATTTGGTGTCATTTGAGAATATCACACGATATAAATGTGACGTGGAAGAATTTTTTTCTATCCTGCACAAAGATGTATCGTGCAGTATGCATAAAGGATATCACATTAATTCATCACTTATCGTNGGTAGGCCTAGGCCCACTGGGGCTGTAGTGCCAAGGAAAAGAGAAAAAAAAAACATATTTGGTGTCATTTGAGAATATCACACGATATAAATGTAACGTGGAAGAATTGTTTTCTATCCTGCACAAAGACGTATCGTGCAGTATGCATAAAGGATATCACATCAATTCATCACTTATCGCAGTTTCAAATCGGACAGTGCAGTTTCGGAAGACAAACAATCATCATTTTAGAGGCCGACGACTGTTAATTAGAGGGGGAAGGGGTACGTTTGTATTGCATGCAGGTGCCACTGGGTAATTGAAATGTCCATTATTAAAGACCCGTCCTGCAGGGTGACCTCGTTATGGACATAAAGTTTTGTGTCGGCAGTGAGGTGTCCCCTTCAGTTTACACCCTAATTTCGTCCGTGCCCTGGCGGCCCATTGCCCTCACGCAGAAGTCGGCTAGAGACTGCGGAGAGATTTCATGGCCACAGGCATAACCACCGGATATGAACAAGTCTAGATATTTGTTGTTCACTTAACGTGCACTGCAATCAGTTTAGAGTTTAATGACTGTTTATTGCGTTATCTAACAGACCTATATTTGTCAGGCGTCGGTGGAGTACAGTACTTCAAATCATGACTGGTATAAAAATCAACGAAACGTATATGTATATGTGAGACATCGACCGTGATGATGGAGACTGAGGAGATCTCTGAAAGGTTGAACATTGAGAGTGCTAGGGGCACGCGGTAGCGTAGTTGGTCGAGGCACTATACTACAAGCTGGAAGGTCGCGGATTCGATTCCCGATGTCATTGAATTTTCGAATCGACCTAATCCTTCCAACAGCACTATGGCCCTGGAGTCGACTCAGCCTCTAACAGAAATAAATACCAGGAATCTTCCTGGAGGTAAAGGGCGGCCAGAGTGTGAGACTGTCTTTCTGTCTGTCATCTGTGAGCTGATTGTCTAGCAAATGTGGGCGCCTGAACGTCTCACAGCCCTGTGGTCCTCCGAGGCCTGTTACAGAGGTAGCTTTACCTTTTTCTTGACAGGGCTAATAGTCCGAAAAGCTTCTAGTCTAACACAGATTATCTCGCTTCAGCTGAAGGAAATCATCTCCTGCGTAAGCAGTTATGTCTGTAATATCGTATGGAAAACAAGAGATGTACAGTTAGTACTTGTGTGGCAGGAAGATATTTACAGTATCGTTGTTTATAAGAGAGGTGAAGGAGCAAAAATATTGTGAATTGTAATACACTTAATTGTACATTGTAAATTGCATATGAGCAATTCCTCCGATCACACGTAATATAGCGTAACATGGCTGCTGCCAAATTTGGATAGATACAGACAACGTACTACAGGAATGGTGTAGAAAGCTTTCTTGACATATAAGTAAAACAGATATGTCAGTGGCTGCTCAGACTAGCGTTAGTAACAGATTGAAGCCTCTGACTGCACTGTTGAATTCATGTCTCTACATCAGTCGGTATATCGACGAACTACGGTCTTGGGTCCGATTCCCGGCAGAAGCAACAGATTTTTGTTTACTCCACAGGGTCGAAACGGACTCTGGGGCCAACCCAGGCTCCCCTCGAATGGGTACTTGGGGGTTGATTCCTCGAAAGGATGGCAAAGCTGCCGCGGCGTGAACCTAACAGCTCACCTCCATCTAGTGCTGGGGTCAAGAATGTTGGAGCTATACCTTTACCCTTCATGGCGTTGTGATTGATTAATCGAGCACAGAGACAACTTTACTCACTTTTGCATCCACCGGGAGTTCCACTTTTATTGTGACGTTTGTTGTCTGGAATGAGTGAGGAACCCACACACACACAAAGTTAGTATTCTCTCTTCATGTTCCGGAGGTCCGGAAGTGGTCGCAGTCAATTCGGAAATATTCTCATGGTATTTGACTGGAGGGACTGAGGGAAACATGAATTACCTCTGTCAGAAGAGTCAGTACTCCGGCCGAGATTCGAACCGAGTACCTCCCGAATGAAAGCCAAGCTCGGTGCACAGTGATAAGTTTGCTTTTTATTTGTACGTACTTTTACAGAATCGGTCTGGTTTTCTACTCTGTATGTGCCGTACATGGCAGGATAATCATTTCTAACTCCTTTCGTAGAGTAGCGTTATTCTTGACAAGCTACTAGTTGCTCTGCTAATCAATAACTGCGGCACGTTTTATGGAACAAGCAGGTTTTTGTGGTGTTCACAACAGTCTGCCACTGAACCCTCTCATGCGCTAAATAAACCCAAGGCACAACCTCACACTGTTTTTCGTAAGATCCACTTCAGTAATGTCTTTCACGTACAAGTGAAGCGGACGACTTTTGATATAATACGTGTATATATATATATAGTTAAATGGAACCCGTCATCCAAACCGGACCTTGAGTGGCTGACATATAACAAGTTTCGTAACATCTGATTGACCCTATGGCCTATAGGCCTCGCTTGGCCCCGTAATGTGCGTGACCATCCCCGCTATCTGGGCCGGTGAGTCAGGCAGCGCCGCACTCAGTCAGTCTGTGGAACTACGGAAAGCTACTGCGAACGACCCAATCAAGTTGCCATTGATGGAAGTAGGACATGGAGTGCTTGATCATCTCCCCTCTCGCTGCGATTTGTAGGTGACTACGACAATGGTTAATCTGGTCAGGAAATTCGCAGGACATGTCCCCCCTCCGCCCATTTGCTGGCTGCCAAGTGAAAGCCACGCGTTCATTCAAGAAAGGCAGAGCCGAGGAAGGAAGAAGAGAAGCAGAGAAGATCAATGGAAATTACATAATGAGGAATATAGAGATTTGTGCTCTTCAGCAGATATAATTAGAGAAAGTTGGAATGAGTGTAGCATGTAGCATGCAAGGAGGAAAGAATCTATGAGGAAGAAACTACTCGGGACTTCGGCATAGATGGGAGCATAATATTAAAATGTATCTTGAGGAAGAAGTGTGGGAGAGAGTGGGTTTGATTCCTTTGACTCCATGTAGGGATCGCTGAACAATGTTGGGTTCCATATAACTGATCGACTGCTTCTCAGGGACTCTGTGCCCTGGGAATGGAGCCATAAACATTAGCGCCGAGTGTAGTGTAACAACGCCACAATCTGTAATTGGGCTTCTGCAGTCCCGTCATAAAAGCAGGTTCGTTACAATATCGAATTCTTGTCGCCGGCCGATGAAAGTGTACGTATGAAGTAACGCTCGTGTCTATCCCTGAAATTTTGTGACTTATTTCTTTTAGTCATTGACCTTAGTTAAGCAATATAATAATATTCAGTCAGTAGCACTTCTCAATAAATATCTGTGATAATGTCGGTATATAGACATTATTGAAAGCAAGAGAAAGAGGTAGGAAAATGACGTAATATTTTTTTCTTTTTTTCTGAAGCAGTTACTCAAGATTAGAAACTGTTGATTTCCACTGGGCGGTGATTGCTGACGTTGTATCGCTTCGCACATCTGCTAGGAGACTTACGAAATGATTGATCCCTGTTTTTGTTTTGTGAGTGAGTGATTTTATACGAAGTCGTGTGACAGTGATATATATATATATATATATATATATATATATATATACGTGTATATTATAGAGTAATTGACCTACGTTGGACGTTGTCCATTATCTCTGATATAGTAATTATATTTATGGAACGTTAAGATTGAGCGGGTTTCATATCCAGTTTGTAGGATGTCTGGGATTCAAACCTCGGTCAGGAGGACAGCTGCCGTGACTGAGGATTTTAATTTTATTCTAGATGCCTATACGCTTGTACCCGAATAAAATATCAAATTATACCACGACCACTTCCATCTAAACTATTCCCATTCTATTATTTGCAAACACATGTTCCTACCATTCGACATTGTACAGTCTGATCTGCTAACAACGATGTTAAACAATTCATTAATACAAGATACGTTTTGCAAGTTGCGTTTACTGTCTCCTCTAGAAAACTTCGTCTCAGTGTACTGACAGACAAATTTATTGATTTATATTTTCAACATAAATAACGCACGTTCGAATTGTCTTGAGTCGAATTTTATGGCAGAATTTTATCTCCGTGCTGCTGCCGCATTGCAATGTTGCTAGTGTTTGAATGAAGCTGTCTAACACACATAATATTCGTGTGACCCTGTAGGCCTGTAACACAACTGACTGTTTCTTTAGCCGATTAGCAACGCTGTATTTATAAGTTAATTCTTAACACAACACAAATCATGGGCTGATGCAGCTGCAGATCTTTCAAAATCATGTTCGAAATTTATTCAATTCAACGCTCGGTCACGTTATCATCCTAACTGAGGTTCCTTCCGGTGAAGGCCAGGATAGTAACATGAAATAGACCATTGACTCCGTTTCTGAATCCATACTACTCACCTTTCAAGATAATATTCAATTCTCATTCAACTCGATCCTTTTTCTACATTGTAAGCAGCTAAGCAGCGTCCTTATTTAATTAAAGAACCAATTATTAAATATGTGGGGCCTTTACATCCACTCCCCCATACGTCTTCATGGCATAGTACTTAATTACTTAAGCACAGGGACAACTTTACAACTTTTTAACCATTTATTAAGTACCAGCAATCTTTACGTAGTTTAACTTGTTGCCTGTTTCTAGGTGCATCGTGTAGTGGGATTGGTACTTCTCAAATACTGATAACTGAATTCGATACAACAGTTGTTTTCTTACGCTTTCAGCAGGAAATTACTATCATCCGTCTGGTGGCTCTTGTTGGTTACCCATTTCTCTTCCCCCACCCCATGCAGCCCCGCCATGTCATTATCGTCCTAGCCTCCTTGCGAAGGACGTGAGATCGAACCCCTTGACAGGAATTGGAACTACCTTCTCGTGGAGCAGCACCGACGCTAGGCGTCGCGAGGAAGAGAGAACTCTGACGGTAGGACCTTGCACTGGCTTGTAAATTCTATTGCGTTTGTTTGGGAAGGCCTGACATCTGGTGAGTTACGGCAAGATCAAACAGTGAAGGAGAAGCTGCCTGTCTTCTGCTGGAAACAGACTTACCTAAAGCTCTTCTATCCTGCAGGGAATAAAGTAGGTTTACCCGTCGTGCAGCGCGTGAAAACAGATAGCGTCTGATGTAAATAAAGACGAAGAAGAGGGTGCTGGTTTGTCGTCTTGGGTCGAGCATTCCTATATATCACCGTATTGGGCTGTAACATGAAACGGCAGGCGTACTGCTTTTTACTTGCTTAGTTTTCTGAAATGTACCTAATGAAATTGTACCGAGCAGGCTGGTGCGGCAGTAATGTTCTCGGATTATTTTAAAAGTTACCCTCTTCGAATCTAAGCAGGATTTTCTTCTGTCATAACTTAGGTATTTCATGTTCTTTATCTCTCTGGTAGGGAGCCAAGATGTGTCTATCTATCTATCTATCTATCTATCTATCTATCTATCTATCTATGGCTATACAGCTCTTTGTTGGACCTTGGCCGCTTTTTTAGTTTTTTAATCCTGTACACCGTCGGTTGGACTCCTTGGATGGGTAATCAGCTCGTCGCAAGGCCGCTACCTTCACACAGAACAACAAAAACACAGAAGAAATGCACACAGACACCCATGCTTTGAGTGGAATTCGAACCCACGATCCCAGCGTGCGAGCGAGCGAAGACAATTCATGACTTAGACCGCGAGGCCACTGTGATCGGGCAGAAGGCCGCCGTGATGGTGGATATAAATAGGCCATGACTGCTTCATTCGAAATGCTTGCCCAGTCACAATTCATTATCATCTTTCCACATCATTCGACGCTACGGATTGTCTATAGTTAACAGATCGTAATATTACTAAATCAATTAGTAACACTGTAAATCCAGAACATATGCGTTAAAGTGAAATAACGTAAATGTAATTAATTTTCACTACTAATTGCCAATTAAATATTTATGAAAACCCGAAATTTCAGAAGTTGCAATTCTTCTGTGATAGTAATAATGTAGATATACGCAGTTTCTGTTCCAATAATTACTCTTATGAATATTTTATTTATATGCGCACACTGGCCCACCAATGACCCGTCCCGAGCCAGGTTAATCCAGGCCAAAGCCGCCTGCCCTGGTTTCTCAACATTTATTGAAATATTAGCCTCCATTCTACACCCGAAAAATGCAGCTAAAATTCATTATATGATTCCCTTGGTTTCCGTGCATGCTACTTTCTCCGTTCATCTCATTCGCAGTCTTCTGATTATTTTAATAATATCTCACGGGGCGTATTGTTGTGAAGGTCCCCACTATTCAGTTTTCAGCTCCAAGAGGGGGCAAGAATTTTCAGACCGGCTGTTGGGCCCATCCAGCCTTCTGGTGAATAGACACCGCCGTCTTTTTCCAGAGGTTTAAGCGGTTGGGGCGTAAATCTGATGTCACCTTTATTTATTGCCGAAGTCAAGAATGTTGGAAATATACTTCCACTCCTACCTACGTCTTCATGGAATGGTGCTTAATGAATTACGCACAAGAGAAAATTTTGACATTGTTCAATTTTATCCAGCCTCTTGTTACATCGCTTCGTTAAGGTCCAAATATTGTACCCAGCAACCGAGAGGTTGAAGAAGACAGGTTGCATACAGAATTATATTCGGATAACATGAAGGCAATAAACCACTAGACATGCCAGTCATAGATAAAACCAACAATAGGTTATGAGAATATGGACCGTGTTAAATTGTCCCTGGATAGGGACTTGTGGTGACCCCTTGTGAAGGGGATTGAAGCTCGGATTCTCTAAAGGAAGAGAAACTGTTTCACCAGCTGAGCAACTATTAGCTTCTGAAGGCGAAATATTCTCCTTGTAGTTGCTTGGTGACATATGGGAATGTCCTTGCGTTCTATTTTCACAGTTTTCGACTCACAGAGACAATTTAAATGTGGTTCAAAATGTTCAAGACTATATATATTACTGAAATTTATTTTATAACATAGTCGAAAGCCCTTGGTAATTGATATCGATGATCAGTATCGATAATCGAACGCACTATCAAAGGAAGAACACCACCTTGCAAGTTCTTGTGACGTCATTCGAATATTAGTCGTCTGTAGCGTCTGTGGTTACGGATATCATTTCATTCCGGTCTAGTGGACACTGTAACATGCATGACATCGATGTAGCAGTGATTTCTTTAGAGTCTTAAAAGAGTTACTAGGCATGTACGGGCATTAACCCGTCTAAGTAAATTTTGTACCGACGAGACTTCATACGATAATATTTGGTTTAACTTTTCAGTGAAGACTAAATAATAATAAGTTAATAGCCTGAAACAATTAAATTAGAATTAGTAAATGGCTGAAATGTTAAGTGTTACGCGACCACTCCTGGACAAACTGCCTTGATGATACTAGTGTGTGTTTCTTTTGTGTTCATTTTACTGCAGTGTGTTATGGCTGAACTACTGTGACGGAAATATACTGTCTGTTGACATCAAGTCCCTGGTAAGTCAAACATTTGCACGTTTTTGGTAGTATATTGTGGCCCCGAAAGTTGGACTCACAATTTTGTGAAATAGGGGTTTGTTCTGATTTGTACAGAAAAGAATGAAACGAACTGTCTATCAAGTTTAAATCAGAGCTACAGGAGAAAGAATTATAGTTTGATACATTTCTCGGAACCCCATTTGACGAATTTTATTTGACATCTTGCAAGTTATTTATACAATCATACGGTACAGATCTGATTATTCTCGTAGAACATAAACTCCGCCCAGAAGGCCTGTGCAGTAATTACATTTTAAGACTTGTATTCGGGAGGTGCTCCATTCGAATCTCGCCTCAATACCGACTATACTGACTGAGATTTATAGTGGCTATTTGTTCAGTACGGCATGCACTGTCTTCGCTCGCTCGAAAGCCGAGATCATGAGTTCGAATCCCACTCAGAGCATGGATGTTTGTGTACAGGCAGAGGCCTTGCGACGAGCTGATCACCCGCCCAAGGAGTCCTACGGACAGTGTAAGATCTAGAAAAACCGAAGTGAACGGAGTTCATGGAGGTAGGCCTAGGCCCACTGGGGCTGTAGTGCCAAGGAAAAAAAATTTGTTCAGTACATCCAAGTGACTTCCTAAATAGTACCTTGGTTACGACACGACTGCGTCCTTCCAAATACTTCCCAATTCAATGCTATATAGTCTGGATATGGACAATATCGTAAAATTACCCCCCCCCCCACACACACACCACAAGTATTCTCATGCTTCATACGGGACTAGAGTGCATGATTACTGTTAAAACAGTACATAAAAATAAAATTTAATATGAGACATATCACAGTCTCAGTACAACACAAAAAATTGTCAATGTTTGAAAGGTACATCTATTTCATCACGTTTTCTTTTCGTGAATTTTCTAGAACTGCACTTATTTAGACAGCTCATATTTATATGATCAAAATAAATTGTGATTCATTCGACTTTAGCAAACCTTGTGATAAAACGCTTTCAAATAACTGAGAGAAAATCTGGGGGTACGCAGAAATGTTAGGTACTCAACTAAAATACATTTAGACTCATAAGTAATGATAAGGCACAATAGCAGTGTCGTATTCTCCGAAGAAAACTTGATTTTTCATGTCGTAATACTACACCGAAAAATACATCCATAGCCATTGCAAAATATAAGGTATGAGGTGTTGTAGTTGCTAGAAGAAATAAATCAAGAAAACAATGTTTTTGGACTTCACTAGTTCATGACTTAGGATCAGTAAAAATTCGATACTCTGTTGAGCAGAGTGTCGAACATAATTTCGGAAACACTGAAGGATTATAAGAATATATGTACGGATAAATTTGCAAACGACATAATTCTAACCGTATCAATAATTCATAATTTCATGGAACTGCGTCTCAACATTACCCAAAGATGTTTCAATGCCTGTTTTCATAATATATAATTATGGACGTCAGTATTGGAAGTTAATATGTGTTCTGTATTATTTCTATCATCTTGTATAAAAATCAACAGAGCTCCATTAAACAAGCAGTCTTAATGCCGCAGAGCTGTCCAGGACAAGCAAACTGGGTTGGAATTGTACGCATGCGTTGTAAAAACAAATTATGATGTGTTTCCCAAGTTCCAAACTGCTCCGCTTTGCTTCTTATGCAGCCCTCCCGATTTAAATTCAACACAATCATCCCCATTAAAAATTAAATGCCACTCATTTCTCCCACGACTTTTCACTTTCACCTAATGATCTACTATAATCAATAATTATATTGTGTATTTAACGAACACCTGAAGATTACTCTTTAAAGGTCGAAATATGTATTGTTGATTTTAAATTAATCAATGAAGACATTGTTGCGTTTGCGGTTTGACATTTTCAAGGTCTAAATACCTTTTTACTTCTTATGGTCTCATTTCTCTGTATGTGTGTGTGTGTGTACGTGCATATACGCGCAATTCAGATGAATGTTTCCAAGTTAAATGGCGCCCAACAGGGGTAGGGGGAGTAGCTTCAGATGAAAGTTCACGTGAGGAGGACCGTATGCATGTATGTTAGCCTACTACGAAAAGTACGTTAATTACAGTATTCCATAAGATTATTATTATGTACTAAATATTGACTTAAAAAATGAACACTGAAATTTGTTCCTGAATTTCCCACAGTTGAACGTCGCTCCTAGTAAATCAAGTGTCACGTAACATCGAACAAGGCCAAGAGTAACCTTGCGTGCGCAGAAGAAAAATTTCAGACAAGGGGGTGGGTTCGAGGGTGTGAGAAGTGACAGGCAGGCAGTTGTTTGTACAACTGGCTGCCTGTTACTTCTCACAAAATTTATAATTTGTACCCATGGTCATATTAAAGAACATAGGCCAACGGGAGATAGGAAATTCCTACAAAATTGTATTAGGAAAACCTGAAAGCAAGAGATCTAGGCATATTTCAGAAGATGGCGTTATAATGGATCCTAACAGGGTTCAAGTATATGGAATATATTTTTTCTGGCCTGGCATACGGACTAATGAACACCGAAATTAATCCTCTGCATCAAAAAAGGCAGGGACTTTCTTGATCAGATGGTAGACATCAGAATTTAAATTTGTCAGTTGCTTAGTTATAAATACTGATGTATATAACACCTCATTAATAAACTGAATAATCTGTCAATGTGCTTGAAATATTGACTTTAGAAGAGCAAGCAAATAGCTTATTGTATTTCTTACGGGCCAAAATACTCACACGAGTGACGTCACGAAGTTTTCCCACCCTTACACAAGTGCAAGTGTTCCACCACATACTGGCTGCCATATTCTCTTTCTAATCTTCCTTGCAGTTCGTGTTTAATTTTCATTTCTTATGTATATCGTATTTGTTGGCAGTCCCTGAACACAATGGAGAATTAAGAGTACCTTTCTCACGAGTTCTCCGACCATGCCATCCCAGCCACCCTTAACGTCCGGATTCTCGGCCCCGTAGTTGCCATCCTTCACGATGCTGAGTTCGTCTGCAACAAAACATGGTCAAAATTTTATTTGAATTTTGCTCAGAAAAGTCATAAAGATATCTCCTGGGTTGGGTTACGTCGGAAATGTTTCAATACCTGGCTCTGTCCTCTCGCTTTACATGTAGCCTTTTTCTTAAAGTGAAGTGCGTTGAAGTGTCTTATAGACTGCGGGCTACTCTGAACACACGTCAGTGAATTTTTCGACTTGATAATAGAGCGAGATATTTCTTGACTAGGTGACTGACTAATGTCTTCTCAAGAGGGACTGCTCCAAGGAGTTATTTCTGTTGTCACGTTTCGTTAAAGAAAACTCGTTCATACTGCACTCACTATTCGCCTACAGGCCTATTTAACACGTACAAAAATTTTATCTTCGTGTAAACAAAACACGACACCTTTATCGCCTTGACTGACACATGGAAGTTAGTACACTAGAGGAAATAAATATTAATTTATTTGTACTTATAGTTAAATTTGTTTTTTAAACCAAATAATGTGACATGACAGCCCATATTACTTGTTGTTTACCTTCAGGAGAATATAGGATTATAAGATTTTTAGATATAAAAAATATCTGTTTTTGCATTTTTATCGGGGTTTCTGGCAATAGTTTAGAATCACATTGCATATTTTTACAAAGAACAATCTGCATGTTACTACAGGTATGTGCTCTATGAGCGATGAAAAATCGTTGGCAATGATACTACACTTAGCAGCATATGAGACCTGCTGGTGCCAGTGATGGCAGATTCTGTCCACATTTATCTCTTGTAGCTATCTAACCATACGGTGTGATTCTAAATTATTGTCGGAATGTCCGACAGTAATTTACAATCACTCTGCATGGTTGCCTAGCAACGAAACAGTAGTATACATATCCCATTTATGCAGTGTACGGTACATGGTTGTCAGCAACAAGCAGGTCGGTAAGGCTTAAGGCAACAGGGAGACTGATTAACTTGTTATCCTGAGAGTAACCTGCAATAAACACTCAGGAACTTCCACAGCCACGTGTAGTCTGTGATGTCCTTCGTGGTGCATCGTATGTTGTTTCGAGGGTTTTGTAAGAGATCTTGGGTGAATGTCGGAGAGGAAATAATGAAGTATTTTAAGAGAAATTATTCCTCAGGTTGGGTACTTACAATTTATGCCCAGTGTCTTTGCAATGAGGTCAGCCAGATCCTTGCAGTAACCTTCAAATCGGTCGTTTCCGGTGAGGTTCTCTCCGGGTTCCGGTTTTCGCAACATGATGTACGGCTCCTCCTGAAGCAGGAAGCTTCTTATTATTGCAACATCTCTCCGGGCTGGCTGGACCTCTGCTATCTGAACTTACTGACTACTCTCACTTTGACTGGAGGTGGGAATTTCATCCATGTAAGCCTAACATAAAATAATAAATCTCTTCGCTATATCGAACTGTTGTAAATTAACCGACATGTGGACGCATTTTATTTGCATTTTATATGTTTCAGTTTTTAATTTCTAATATTCATCAAACATGACTGATGAAATCACGAAGGATGACGACTGGCACGTAAGGGCGTATAATCGGACACAGAGTGGAGAAATGCACGTAAAATTAAACACAATCTTAATTGAGATATTGGGTTTTCGGACTTTATCCATCGTCCTGGTTTTTAAGATAACTAAGAAAAACACGTCGTTTCGGAAACTGGATCTCAANATGCATCCTGCTGGGTGTTATATATAGGATATATAATGCTTATAGTTAGCATTTTACACATTCCTGAGAACAAAACAGTCACTATTGTATCAATAAGGCAAATGTTGATAGTACAATAGAGTCTATTTTCTTTCTCAGGAATATTGTTTTCTTCACTGCCCCAATTATACACATTAAACGGAATATCTGAAAGAAAGTAACTATAATGGGGATTGGGATTTAGATAATATCAAAAAGTATAAAAAAGTAGAATATGAAGTTGTGGACTGGATAAATCTGCCTCAGGACAGTATGCAGTAACGGAATTGTGTGAATGAACTTTCCGGTTCCCTAACGGACAGGTAAAATTTTGGCCCAATTAGCTACTATCGAAGTCTCTAGAAGTACTCAGCCCCATGAAACTGAGTTATTTTTCTGTTGGAAAGGAGCGTGATTTAAGTTCCCAGAGTTGAGGCCCAGCTCTCCGACTTTCTGTTAGCGTTAAGTGACGGCTAAGAGTCAGACACTCTCCGATGGATGAAAATGAAACACTTTGCATAAGCTTTCAGCCCGGAGACTTAGAATCCACGAAACGTTAAGCTTATAACTGTATTTCAGTCCAACTGCATAGAAACGAAAATACTTGGTTAATCCATGAGCCAAGTGTATCAATATCCCCAGGCATGAGAGGAAAATGCGACCTACAGGATGTTCACTTTTTTGTTTGTCCAAAGTATTACACATATGAGTACAGTATTTCCATTTCAGATTGTAATAGGGTGTCTGGTTTGAAGTTAAAGTAGATATCAAAACACGAAGTTTAAACGTCGAATCGAGAGCAGTCAAGTTTAAGTGTGCGCCCTAAAGCCGGATTCTTTGGGCACTGGCTACATCCACATGCCTCTAACATGAACTGTCGAATATTTGTGAAGAGTATTGTATTAGCTATACAAGCAAATGCAATTTAAAGAAAAACAGCCGATTATGGTATTAACAATGTTGAACTCTGGGATCTGTTACCACAGAATTATATTGTAGTCGTGAAACATATTCAGAGGGTTAAGACTGGTGCAGGATAACAATTCCTATCCTGGATACCTGAAATTGGAAGTACAGGAAATCTCAGAAACGTAGTTGATTCGAACGATGGATAGATCCTACCGGGATAAGAATTCATCCTCTGAATTACGACCTGTTAGCCACTATATATTCAGCTCCTGCATCGAAATTGACAGACAGCTTTACAAATCAGGATACTGTGTGCAACGTTAGTAAGTCATAGGGTCTACGGCATGATAAAGAAACTTCGGGCCACATTCGAATTCTGAACTCACATGGAGTCGAAGTTTCTTTAGGAATTAGGATTATTTGCATGTTTGTAAACCCCTTTTTATATTATGCATTTCAGTCTCGCAGTCAAATCAGTGTATTTTGTTTTGTTGCCTCCTTTCATATTATATGTATCTCCTTTTTCTAATATATTCCGTAGCCAATACACTTTCTTTTCGATCCACAAAACCACCACTGAACGTCGTAATATTTCTTCTTTAACCATACTTTTCTACTCTGCTTTACATATTTCTCATTATGTAATTTTCCCCATTTTTCCACATTTCTTCTTAGTTTCAAATAGTGCTCTAGATGTTACTTATTACGTAATTTTCTCAAATTTTCTGATATTTCTTTCACATTACGTCCAAATATACTCTTCTAGATTGTGCTTATACATAATTTTCTCCAGTATCTTGTTACGTCTTATTTTTTTTCAGATATTCTCCTCTGAATGTTTCTTTCTTGTTGTGAATGGGAGGTCAAGTTTCACACCCACATTGGTTTGAAGTAACAGGCAAAATTAAACTCCGATTCGTAAAACCCACGGTGAACATAGTAACATTCCTTCTTCAGCAACACTTTTGTACTCCGCTTCAAATATTTCTCATTACGCAATTTTTCACATCTTTCACATTTTTCTTAGTTTGAAATAGTGCTCTAGATGCTACTTATTACGTAATTTTCTAAAATGTTCCCATATTTCTTAGGCCCAAATATACTCGTCTAAATTGGCCGTATACGTATTTTTCTCCAGTCTCCTGTTAATCTTTTTTTTNTCTTTTTTTTTTTTTTTTTTCAGATATTCTCCTCAGAATTTTTCTCTCTCACTGTGAATGGGCGGTCAAGTTCCACACCCAAATTGGTTTGAAGTAACAGGTAGAATTTAAACTCTTACATATTTTAGGCCTTCGGTCACAAATAGGGCAAGGGATCGTAAATGGATCTGAATAAACGTAGCTACTGGAATCAGAAGTTACATGGCGTATTAGAAAGTCAAAGCCGCTGATTGCTATCGCGATACTTACAACAGTTTGTTTTCCTTCGAGCTCTAGTCATCCATCATTGTTCAACAAGACGGACCAGTCCCACTTTCGTCACTACCTTCTTTGGAAGATTGATTGTCGGAGCCAGGCCAGTTGCAGGGGCTTCACGATCTCCTGGTTAACAACTTTTGAATGTCTCCCTGTGAGACACTTACCGATACCACAGAAACACGAATATATGTAGGTGATTTTGCTCCGTACCTAACAGGTCCGTATGGCCGAAACGTCCTTAAATTACATCTGGTCGGTAGCGGTTCACTATCCTCGTCGGATCACCGATTTCCCTTACTGAGGTTCTGAATTATTTCATGCAATTTCTCCAGACGATTGCTTGGCT
This sequence comes from Cryptotermes secundus, assembly GCF_002891405.2. NCBI lineage: Eukaryota > Metazoa > Arthropoda > Insecta > Blattodea > Kalotermitidae > Cryptotermes > Cryptotermes secundus. Next base: position 815,570 of record NW_019730583.1, on the reverse strand, counting down.
ATTGCCTCGAAACTGGTTAAAACCGACTACTTTTGAATCCTTCTCAGCTCATAGCCATGATATTCTTATTCCATTCTACATTTCTTATTGAAACAGCGTCATTATATGAGCTAAGAGCCAAACAATTGTGCTCGGGTAAACGGAAAATACCTTGTGTTGTTTTTGTGTGTGTTTTGCATATTCGTAAAGAATGGGGTTCTGCAGGTTGAATACTGAAATTAAATGCCTGCTGAATTCTCCTTGAGGATTGAGGCAACAGTTTTTTTTCTTATTGAAACATTATTAACCCTCTGCCAGACTGCACGACGTCATAACTCAGAAGAAGAAACTTTAATTTTCCTTTTCGAATGCCACACACAAGCATCTTAAGGTGCCTAGAACTTGGACGTCCCGCTTCGCGCTAGTGACGGAAACGTGGCAACAGTAAGTGGGGGATTTATCTGTAGAAACGTGTGCAAAACTCGAAAGTATTCAATTTGCTCCTTAATAATAATGCATCACTATTTTATACGTATTCCAGCAAGTACTTACTGCATTGTAATTTTCTAAGACTGTTTTTGGTAAATAATTCTGATGTGGCATGTCTCCTGTCTCGAGTTTTCTTCTTTTATTCCTTCTTTTTATCCTTGGCTTCGCTATCATGCCTCTTTGTGTATTTTATGGCAGAGAGTAAAATTCCTCGAATATCGATCATTATAATCAATATTACTGGGTTTCAAACAGACTGCTCTCGATTACACACCATAAGGACTTTGAAACGAAATTACAATCATATCGATTCTGATAAGTCTGATGACAAATGAGTGATTGCTGTACATGGAATTGTAGAATTCAAGATAGTTTACGTTTGAATGTGTCACAGTTTCTAAAGTATTAAGTAAAAAATAAAGTTGTCCCTGTGCTTAACCAATTGAGCACTACGCCATGTAGGTGTATGGGGGAGTGGATGTATAGATCCAAGTTTTCTTGACCTCAGTCCTAGCCGGAGTTGAGTGGTCAGCTTCACGCCCCGGCCGCTTTACCCCCGGGGATAGGAGTTTAGGTGGACACCGGAGAGGGACAACGTGCAGAAGAGAAAATTCTTGGCCCTAACGGGACTCGAACTCCGACCACACGGTCATCCTGCCCGTAGTCATTCGCTATACCGACTTAGCTATCCCGGCTCCTAAAAGTATTAATTCTTCAAAATTACAAGTCATTCAGGTCTCCTACGTAATTGGTATATGGACATATGCATGTCCTTATTTACGCGTATCCTATGATGCCAAGAGGAATTATTAGTAGTTTCTGAGGTGGTACTTACCACTATGGTTGTCACAATGTAAGTCCGATTTTTCTCTATCTCAGATCCTGGCTTGAGTCTCACGTACTTGGCTGCCACTGGACTGAAACCGAACTCGTCAGTCCACTCGGCTACCTGGGAACATACACTCTTTGAGTTGCAGCTAAAAGTTGCCGGGTAACAGGCGAGACGGGACTGGTATTCAACAGCAGATGTTCCATGCTGTTTTCTTTGTTCTCAAGAGGCTTTAAATTTAAATTCTGGCAAAACTGTGCCAAAATACTATGCTGTTTCATTGCTAATAGATGCAAATAAATTATCAGCTGCAATTTTCAGGTTGAGAAATTTTTTATTGATGGCATTAAATTTCCTTAAAGTGAACTGAACGAACGTACTTAATATTTGTGGATAAATTTCGAAAAGACAAATGTTGAAGTGTATTCGATAATTCACCAAAATGCGTATTGATATTATGTATATACGTGTATCGTCCTTCCAAGAGGAAATTCAACCACCGTAATAATAAATCTTAAAATTATGAAGTTAAGGAATAAAAATTATAATGACTTGAGTCTCATTCGTCATTTTTATCTTACATTTTATTTCAGAATATTACTCTGACATCATAACAGGTTCGCGAGAGTTAATTAGTGTTACAGTAACAGACAACCTGTTGGATGAAGGGTGCCATCCGGGACGATTATAACAGGCATCTAAAGTTTGTTTGCTATTAAAACAACTCCTCTTGACTATCTATATATTTTAATCGGAAGACTGATGAAGTCCTATAGAATCGACTGAACTCTATCGGTTATTTGTGAAGTCATAATTGTCAACCATATCACCAGCTCATTTCCGGAATTTGTTTTGGAGATGATTAAATTTCTGGTTCGGTAAGAAACCAGATATCTCTTGAACAGGTAAGATCCTATTAAATGTCTGTGTGATGTCATTTTTCCTCCCAGCCCTCTTTTTTCTTAACTTTTCTCTTTGCGTTTAATTTCTGATTCGTAATTAACAAGGACGCATAATAATTCCTTGGAAGCACCTCGTATATTCGGAGACGCGAGTAAACCGAAGATATTCCGCAAAATGAAAGCTGCTCCTATGCAAGCATCATCTAGATATTTGAGTGAGCAAACATCTGTGTATGCTTACTTTGACCATGGCACTGTTGAATGTCATTTCCACGACATGTAGCGTGTAGTTCTGCCGTCTGCCGTCATCATTGAAACGTATCTCTCCTGTCAGTCCTTCCAGCTCCACCTGCAAAAAGATGTAGCCATTAACAGGTGTGCTGCAGCGTGTTCACAGCACGGGGCCCTATCGACAGTGTAACAACTCCATCTGCAAAGCAGTAAATGATACTGCGTAATATAAGAAGGATCTTTCACATAGTATCCATCTATCTACATCTATCTATCTGTCTGTCTGTCTGTCTATCTATCTATTTATCTATCTATCTGTGGCTCTACAGCCCTTGTGAAACTTGACCCCTTTTTTCAGTTTCTTAATCTATACATAATCGGTAGGACTCCTTGGGTGGGGGATCAGCTCGTCGCAAGGTCGCGATCTACACAGTATGAACACACATAGACATCCATGCTGTGGGATTCGAAACCTTGACCCCAGTATTCGAGCGGGCGAAGACGGTTCATGCCTTAGACCGCACGGTCACTGTGGTCGGCTCACACAACATCCACTGCAAGGAAATTACTGCCTATACTAACTTAGAGCTCAGAATTTGTAGTTCAGCCTTCATTTCTTCACTGTATAGACGATGAAATGCCCAGTCTCCTCGGTAGAGTTTAAGTCCATTAACTACTCAAACTGTCGTTTTGATAGTCCATTACGAAGCACGTATTTGTAGCTCTTAACACAGATTGACCTATAAGGAAGTGATGAAAATGAACTGAGAATTAGGCCCAAATTCAGTTCATGAAGAGAAGCAGCATGTTTCCAGATCGTGCCCAGTGCTCATAAAATCTTCCCAACTTGTGCCGTTCCTCTGTTGTCAAGTATGTGACGCACGGTCAGCTATGGGCTGAATGTACGGGAACGCAGTTGAGAACAGAGTGGGAAAGCAACATAAACCGGACTCTAAGAAATTGGTTTTACGGACATGAAGCTTGTTGAAGTGATTCGGATTAGCGCCCAATAACAGTGCGTGACGTTCGCGGTATCTGCCGTCTGTTGTTGTTGTTGTTGTTGTTGTTGTTGTTGTTATTAAACGACGGAAAACTTTTTGGAGTGTAGGCATTTTGTAATTTACAATTTCTGACATCTTCTTACTCCTCTTAAGGACTTTAGAAAGCCCTGCTCAATGCCTTGTCACATTTGCAAACATATTACCCCAGAAAAATCCCTTCTATTGCTCTTTAATTCCCAAGCAATGAGCAATACTTTAACCTCTCCGGGAGTTAGGGCTGCTTAAGCAACATGTATGTTGTTGTGGTCTATTGCATGACAATATCAGTAACACAGACTATACAGGGTAATAAATACAGTAACAATTGGCCTAATTTCAAGTTATTATTCTGGAATTTTACGCGGGGGATGTCAGGAAAACCACGAACAAGCCTCTGTCAAAGAAGTCATGGTCCCAGGGACGTCCTGAATACAAACTGGAAACATCTGCTTGAGGCAATTTCCTAGGTATGAGGAAAATGTATGCCTGCACAGAGGCGATATTGTACGTCCATTCCGCAGTTTTTGCTGCATTCTTGCAGCAGGGAAGGACGTTTGGAAAGTTTCTAATGCATACCCACACGTTCATACGTAGGGAATCAAAAAATATAGTTTCCATGGGACCGGTAGTAAATAACACCAGACCCGCACGGCCGTGAGATTGCGTGGCTTTAACACTGAATTCTTTTTCGAAAATGTAAAGAATTCCTTCACGGTTTTAATTTAAGCTATCTCATATTTCTAATCAGGTAAGAATATTTCGGTTTCAAAAATTGTAATATAAAGTTCAAATTCAGTTATGCGTGTGCTGTATCCCTCAGGTTGAACCCCATTGCTGCGAAGGGGAGAGAACACTATTGTTCCTATGGGAAATCACTCATCATTCGGAACTTGGCTGGGAGACAGAAGGGCACAACGAAAGCTGTTTTGGGCTCCTGTCACAATAGTTAACAGTTGGGATTTAGATACGCTACTGAGTAATGCATTCTAACACAACGGAAGGCCACGCCATAGCTCAAGGAGTTATTCGCTGGCTTCCCACCGCGGCGGCCCGGGTTTAATCCCGGGTCTGGTCAAGTGGGATTTGTGGTGGACAAAGTTGGCGTTTGGGCAGGTTTTCTACAAGTACTTCGGTTTCCCCTGTCAATCTTCATTCCACCAATTGCTCCACAATCACCCTCACCTATCATCTGGGGCCGGTACAATAGGCCAGAAGTGACCGCAGTACAAGGGACTTAGTCCCACCCCACTAGCAATAAGAAAGAAAAGCAACGGAGAGTAGAGAAATAACATGAACCAACTGTAGATCATGACAATTTCAATTTGGAGAAAGTATAGAATTAAAAAAGAAATTTATGTTGCAAGAGGAACTATTATGATCACTCGTGAGTCTGGGAACCGCAACAGACCAGTCTGTGATGCTACTGTCACACACTTGTCGACTCCATGATTGTGCATATTACCCCCACCCCCGAAGTCAATTAACCTATAACTTTCCCTTGTATTAAAAGGAAATATTCGGATTTAAATGTGTGAGTGAATTGTAGAAGAGTATTGTGGCGTTGTAAGCTGAGCATTTAACATGGAAGATCTCATTTTGAACAGTAACTTTAATAAGCAATAACAAATTTTATTACACGTTTTAATAAGCAGTTAACTGACTTTGGTGCCACCTGTGTGGAAGAAAATTATAGAAAAATGAGCGGCATTGCAGTCCTACTCATCTTAGCTTGTTATCATTCTCTGTTCTTTCGAGCACCAAATTACTTCTTATTTTCGAAAATTCGCACTAGCCTGCATAACGAGGCGGGGTGCTCATGACGTCATAGCTGACTTATCGATCATTCGTTGCAAGTGGCCGACTAACACTTCTTTCCCTTTCTTTTATCTACTGACGAATTAAATTTGGAGGAAGAGCATACCCGGGATGGTGGCCCTATGTGTGCGTATGTATGTGGTCAGGTTATGTCTCTCAGAATGTGTTCCCCTTCAATCTTCAGTTAATGCTCTAGGAATTCGGGAGTGGACACAACAACAGAGGAATAATCGCAATGCTGAGGACAGAATAGGATCCATGGGTTCTGTGAAGTTGGAGGATTGAGCCCCCAGACGAGTCTGCACTGCATTTCCAAACTGTCTACNGGCGATACGTTCCTCCGAAACGTCGGTTAACACCACATATACACGGTGCCAAATCCCAGAAGACTGCTTTCTTCACTGTCTACTTACGTGTTTTGATGTATTTAGTCTGATGAATTGATGCAGTAGTGAAACGAAAATTTAAAGAGGTTTTCATTCCTTTTACTTGTTCTAGAACAGGCACTGACAGACAAAAGGAGGCTTGTGAGAAAACCATAAATGTTCTGCAGATGATACGACGAAGCCCCAGGGTCTGATAGTAGTAGACAGAGGCTCGAATCTTAAGGGTCTCCGCCTCAACGAAGTGACTTTGAAGTTCAGTGTGACGCCAAATGACTGCAAAATTAGTCAGGATAACTGTTTCTAAAGCAAACATGAGGCGCAACGCTTCGCTGTGGGCTAATACTTTATACAGCTAGTTCTAATGATATTTATATGCGGGGAGAGGGTTGAAATGGAGAGCACAGGATACTGAGTGTGTATGAAGGTGAACGGAAGGATTTCGCTCAGGCGTCAATGCTTGTTGTTGTCCGGCTGTGATCTCGGCCCGGACACCGATTATCCTAAGGTTTTTCATTACTTCCTTCAGCCCTTTCCCTGAGGCAAATTCCTGGATAGTACCTGAAATTAGGCCATGCCTGATTACATGAACTTCCTTTTCAATTCATTTTTTTTTCCCTTGGCACTACAGCCCCAGTGGGTCTAGGCCTACCTCCCATGAACTTCTCCTTTCACTTCGGTTTTTCTAGATCTTACACATTCGGTAGGACTCCTTGAGCGGGTGATCAGCTCCTCTCAAGGCCTCTACCTGTACACAAACACAGAAAAACGCACACACACAAACTAAACATCCATGCCCTGAGTGGGATTCAAACCCACGATCCCGGTTTCCAAGCGAGCGAAGACAGTGCATGCCTTAGACCGCTCGGCTACCGTGACCGGCTTTCAATTCATTATTCACTGTCATTCTACAATTCGACACTATACAGACTAAAACACTGAGGGTATGGTTAAGTAAACCGTGGGTAAATAGATTGAGGTAATTTGCCCGTTTCTTAGCACCATCCGTCATGCACCTCCTAAGCACTGTACAAGGCTGATCAGAGAGTTATTTGTTTTACTACCTAAATTCAGTGTAATCTGAATTTTGGGCAACACTAATAATATTTAGCTACAATATTATTCCCACTATTAGATTTCAAAATAAGCCATCAACTCATTCTTTTACTTTGAAGAAATCTTTAGCAAATATAGAAGCAGTATCACAACAAACCGAGTGGGCTGAGTTAGCGTAATGCTTCTAGTCCATAGGCACCCAGTCTTAATGTGCGCCAGCCTTGACGTTCCTCACATTCTGGCAAATGCTATGAGTTGAATTTGAGGTGCACACCGCCGTGACTTTGGCATGTAACGTCATGTAGTCAAATGAAAGTCAACCGACGATTCGGAGGAACATATCGCCAATATCTTCAGGGTTGAAGGGTTATCTAAGCAAGAAACCAGCATGAAGCAGGCAGTACTACTATAAATGACTTAGTTTTCGACTCTAAATACGGAGGCAATACGATCTTCTGTAATTTCAGTTGACTTTGCCGGAATACTCGGTGTTATGTCCAAGAAGATATAACTCTTCAAACGCTGATGTATTATATTCAAATGAGTCACATAAAACTTCCCTCTAAAACCATTGCCACCGTGTTATTCATTTCATTATTCAGTCTCATTCACTCTTATGGAACGTCTTCATTTAGAACAGAGTCTTACAATTATCTAAGAGTCAACCAGTGCCTATTGCAGTGAAGCCTTCAATTTAAAAAGGATTCGACTAGAACTAGACGGAAAGCCATATCGCTAAGTAGAAATGCTTTATAGTTATGTGCGTTTATGTTTTTTGTTAACATTTGAAGCCCGAAATTGTGGTAAAAATAATTTTAAATATTTAAAAATGCAATTCCGACTTCACAGAAGACACTACTTCCGCATTATGAAAACCAGCCTGTTAATACTGTTCACAGAAATGACCACTCTTTATTGTGATAATTATATGAAATATAAATACTCTGTTTGGGGAAAATGCGACGTTTCTGATGTTAAAGCGGGCGGTACATTCAGTGACTATTGCGCTTCACAGGGTTAAAAAAATATATAGGAAATTGAGGTTAGATGTGTGCCTCGAGGGCTCATAAACTCCACACGTTCTTCTTTCTCTCTTGAATGGGAGTCGGCGAAGGTTTGAACCAGGGCCGTGCTACTGAAGTCTGAAGCATCTTTGTGGGTGCGGCATAATCAGATAAAGAACCTGATCGTTACGTCGTGATTAGAAAGTTACTATGTAGGATTTAAGGCTCTCACAGTGGTGATTACGAAGAGTGATATCTTCTAGCATATAATGTCATAGAGCTCGTTGAAAGTTAATCGACGTTTCGGAGGAACAGATGACATCTGCTTTCCACCTAGTTTCACGCTTATTTCTTGCTCGGCTTATTCTTTGAACATGAAGATGGAGGTGATTTTCATCGAAACGTCGGTTGACTTTCAACGGAATACCCGGCGTTATGCCCCGTAAGATAGAACTCTTCATAAAGTTACTGGTTTCTGTTTTAAACATAAGATGAACATCGAAGTCGCCGTGTTAGGGATCTCGTTGAACACTTCATCAGCAAAAAGAAGAGAGGTGGAGTGATTAATTAGTTCACATTAATAACAATAATAATACAATTAGATATATTCATGTTTATATTTGTTTCGGTCCCGTGAATAGAGACGCAGTTAGTTACTCTGTTACGTAGGTATAAAGGTAGACATTAGTACCTAATGCCTCAGATTGTTTGAAGGTACACTATACTACAGACAAAATCTTACCATTAGACTTCCCTTACAGTAGGCATATAAAGTGTTCATCTACACATTCTCCGTTAGATTGGAGTCTGAGATATTAATAAAGAGAAATTAAGCAAGACGCTATTATAATCCGTGGGGTTGAAACATAATTCTACTCCATTTTACATTAAAATTTGCTATTCTATAGTTTTGATTAACGGCCATAGTAACTCCCGCGAGTGTGGGTAATATGTAGAAACATTGAAACAATTCATAACTGTCATGGTCTCTAATTTGTTCTCCTGAACAAAATGTCACGAGTTGCAACCACTCAGTGCTTAATACAGCTCAGTCTCACCGACCCGCACTTCTCACATCTGATGATCCCCTTGCGCGATCTCTGCTGCAGATACCAGCACGTACAGAGCTGGGCCCCTGGCTCACACCACTGGACATCAGCCGCTTTCCACACAGGATCGTGATTAAAGGGAACAAATCTCTCTCTTCCCATCCCACTGAGTCTGAAAACAAACTGCCTTCTGCCGAAACAGAGATCTTATGATCTTGCGGGCAACGCTATTCTTTCATGAAGAATTGGCTTGAAGCTACGAGTTTTCCTGGCTTACGAACCTTCAGAGGAGATCTTGAGAAGATGTACGCTTTTGCACGGCATCAGCAGAAACCCTAACGACATAGTCCACAGGCAATACGTTTTATTTTAAGGATAACGAAACGGTCTCGGGGCTGAAGCCTCTGAAATGTAATTCACCAACGCAAACTTCCTGTTCCCTTACGTGGAGCCACTCTACAGGAAAACCTCCGTATTTTTGAGATACCGAATAAGATCGTGGATTGTGACAAATACGTAGGTCCATCTAAATTTAATGAGGCATATCATTTTCTCTCGTCACTGCTTTTACACTAAGAAGACATGATCAACTTCGCGAGATTTTACAGGTGCAACAGGAAGCCGCGAAGACAGGCGGACTGTGACGTAATGCGTGTGGGTTTGTTATTGAGAAACGGAGCGAAATTCTCTAAGATGAAACACGGAAATCTCTTTAGTATATCTTACCTTCCTCTCTTTATTCTAAAAATCTGAGATTTATAATTTAACTTCTTTTTCTCTACGGATAGGGAATGCTAGAATCTGATCAGGAAGTTAAGATGACGTCGGCGTTACGAAAGAAACATCCACTTGCTAAATAATACCGTGACACAGTTTCACGAAACATCGCTTTGAACAGTCTCTCTTACTTCCTGTCTCTCACCCTTAAGTCTGCAGTTTTACCCGAAATTCTGGACATATCTAACGCTTCCATCTACAGAATGATCCATGAAATTCAGTATTGTAAATCTGCACACAAAATTTGGTTTCAATAGACCCAGAATGTGTTCTAGTAGGAAGAATTTTTGCTATAGTAATGTATATTCCGCCGGTCACGGTAGCCGATCGGTCTAAGTCATGTACTGTCTTCGCTCGCTCGGAAACCGGGATCGTAATTTCGAATCCCACTCGGGGCATGGATTTTTATGTGTGTGTTTTTCTGTGTTTGTGTACAGGTAGGGGCATTGCGACGAGCTGATCACCCGTCCAAGGAGTCCTACTGTCTGTGAATCATCAAGAAACTGAGAAATCTGTCCTATGCTCCAAAGTGGGAGCAAGGGGAAAAAAGTGTATTCCTTGTCCATATTATTTGTGTTCTATTGCCCGAAGAGTTTCCTTCATGGTTCGCTATTTACCTGCAGGTAATGACAAGAACTGCCCGAGTTCTATCTACAGAACTACTGATAAGTTTTTCATTAAATTCTTTAGTGTGGATTTATGTTAAAATTAGGTTTCAGTGTTCTCATATGTTCCAGTTGTACTCTTTTGTTGTTACGGTGATAGAATACTACAAGAAAACTGTAACATATACCACAACTGTAACAATCGCTCTATAGAACTGATCACCTATAGATTCATATTTCCAAATAACATTACCATCCTGACGTACCATGATGTCCTCAAGGAACAAAAGGAACTGCTAGATATTTTCTAGAATTCCATTCCCACAACGACGCAGGTAATTTTTATGTAATTGTCATTATCGACGTTAACTAAAATTTGATTGTTCTAGATTCCGAATTTGTTACACAAGCTCCGTTTTGTTGTAGCTTTGCTGGGTATCCGGACCCATAGCTGTTTGTGATCCATACCTTTCTAAGATGGCGAGAGATCTTATCGCCGTGTTCCCACGGTGTGACCCAGCCTTGGCTTGTGTTACAGTCGATACCTCGGCTTCCGTTGTTGAATATCTGACCTCGCCGGAAATTTGTTCGAAATGTGTCCGGCTTCTTTTTCAGAATCTTGTTGAAGGCCTCGACTAACACAAACACTGCATCGTACATGAGTGCTGCTTGGGCCTGTGAAAAAAATCACACGTGTAGCAGGCAACTCAAGGATCTCCTCTCTGTTTATGGTGAAAGAGAAATCTTGGCATCATATTCGCAATGTGCGTGTCGTTTGAGAAATACAGATGCAAAGAATTTAAGGGGTACTTACGCGTACGTGTTTAACTTGAAGTGCAGAGAATATTTGAATTATTTAACAGTGGATGTGAGGATACTAGTAAAATGGATCTTAAGGAAATTTGATGAAGAGTGTGGACTTAATTATTCAGGATGCCAATTAAGATCAGTGGTGGGCTCTTGTGGTCACGAAGTGATCAGACCTGGTGGTCACAGTTGTGTACAATAATTTTATAGTCATACGAGTAGTACAGCAGTACAGCACAAACTAATTTTGTTGGCATTAAATTTGATTGTACACAACTGTATACATTTCTCTTCATCTCTGTCAAGGAGGTCCTGCCATTTTATGGCTAAATTGTAAACTACTTAGAGCTTATCAAATTTGTGTTGCTGGGTTCTTCAGAAGTCATGACTGCTTGTGTTTACAGAGTTTGCTAGCGAAGTCTCAGATTATCAGGTAAATCGTCGCTTTTTATAAAATCCGAAAATCAAATACCAACTTCAAAAGAACACCACTGCAAATTCTGAGCCACATGAATTTTATCTACATCCTCACATTTTACCTCTTTTAAGATGCACTTTAATATTATTCTTCCATTTAACCAAGGCCTTTCAAGTGCTTATCTTATCTTTAGGATTTCCAGTTAAAACTTTGCTTGCACTTTTTATCTCCCCACCCCCCTTCAGTGTCTCATGTCCTTCCCATATCATGAGCAGCGAAGAGAAGAACTTGTGAGTTAACACATTTAGAATTTAAACCCACGCAGACAAGTACAAATGAAGTAAATAATATTTTCATTATTAAGGAAAGTCTGTACGTGGGGATCTAGGATAAGTGGTGGGAAGGTGAGGACACGTGAAACGTTGCTCTGCCTGCAGAAGTTGAGGTTTACTCCGTGGCGACAAAACGAGGTTTGTCAAACTGCCAGAAAACATACCGAAATCGACTCCCGACCTGCTCCTTGAGAGATGGTCGGGTCAAGTTTCCTCCATCCTTCCAGGAAATCCTTTACATATCGTCTTGATGAGTCCACAATCCTGAATCCTGTAATGTTGATGGCTCCGTATTCAATCACTTCACTCTCCCACCTGTCGTCCATAATCTGCACATACCAGAGCACGCAGAGAGTCAGCAACATGAGCATATGGTATTTGCTTTGGCTGTAATGTGTATTCATTGAAGATACAAAGGTGCTGTGACGCTACGGTGAGGTAGATGGTATTATGATGATGATGATAATAATAATAATAATAATTCAATTCTCTATTACTTACGTATGTGCCGAGTCAACAGCTACAAGGATAATTACAGACAGATAATAATAATAATGACAATAACAACAATGGAGCAAGTCTTAAGGAATAAGGTATGAGAACATGGATTCAATTTCCCTGGCTGGGACTACAACCAGAGGTGGACTGTTTCAAACTGCCGCGAATATTTACGTTCCATAAATGGCATGGAACGTTTAATTAGATGGGTGGCTGTTAGGTTCTCAAGAATGACTCCGGTAAGCTTAGTAAGAGCTATCCCTGTAAAGGGCCGCGAAGGCCCATAGGGGTGTGAGGCGTCGAGGCTACTACATTTTCTCTTGACAATCGGCCCACAGATGGCGGTGAGGTGTCAGCCTTACGCGTCGGTCTCCCATTACCCCCCAGGGAGATACCTGGTATTAATTTCTGTTAGAGGTTGAGTCGAACCCAGGGCCACAGTGAGGCTGGAAGGATTAGGTCAACTGAAAAAAGATGATAAATAAGCAGCCGCAGACAGCCATGGTGGTGGTGGTGGGGGGGTGATTCTCTAGTCTGGAAGCTGGTAGGGGGGTAGAATCCCGTCACCATAAAAGAAATTAACATGTTACGAAATGCCACCAGTTTTCTAAGTTTTCTACAATAATTGTTGCACTTAGGACGGAATTTATATCATATATCGTATAGAGTGTAACAGGATGCTTAAATATAATATTCTAAGTTTTATTATGTGTTCTGATCTACTCGTAAGACATTTGCTCTTCTTAATTCTGGTTTGATTAAAATGATGTTCATTACTTTCCGGCACAAGTCATGGTACGTCTGGATGCAATTTGTGACACGTTAATGTTCTACTGAGAGTGCGCAGTTGTTATCATCTCAAAAATGAAATTAAACACGAAAATTAAAAAGTTATTCTAGACGTGACGCCGCTTCTCTTTCATATCTCTCTGGGTACTCAGAATCATTTTCAAAGTTGAAATTATTAGCTGAGTACAAGAATCTCTACTTTCCTTTTCAACTGTCTGGAAATAAAAACTGCACAAAAGTAACAGGATTTCCTCTTGATTTTCCACGCGTATATAATGAGTCGGCCCATTATCTTTGTCTTTACTACGAAGAAAAAGCAGTGATTTAAGTGTGAAAATATACAGAACTTTGCAGTAATTTGTCGTAATTCAGCTTTCTTTGGGGAAACAATAGTATGACTAATGAAAGGATTGTGTTGTTATCTTAAGCAATCAGATCAGAGCATTACTTCAAGTACCTCCCAATAAATGGAACACTTGAGTAACGATGGCATTGCTGTTCCGTCTTAACAAAATCAGCTTACGCTAATATGCCAGATACTTCTAATAAGATATAAAGATATGTCTAACGAATGCAATGTGTTCTTACTTTAAAGAACCATTTCAAAAAAATAGTTAAAAAAACGTAAAATAAAATAAAGCTATTCCTGTAAAAAGGTCATCGAGGCCCATAAGGTTGTGAGATGTCGATGCTTCCACATTCTCTAGACAATCGAATCACAGATGGCGATGAGGTTGTCAGCCTTATGCTGCGGCCACCATTTACCCCCAGGAAGATTCCTGGTACTCATTTCTGTTAGAGGCTGAGCCGGTCCCAGGACCACAGTGCGGTTGGAAGGATTAGGTCAATTGAAGAAATTAATCTCATCGAGACTAGAACCCAGGGGGTTGAAAACTATATAGTGACGTTAAGCCGCAAGACAATAAATTATGTTTGAAATTTCAAGTTTACATTTTTGAAACCCTTCGTTACTTCTGACGGAATAGTTCTCAGATTATTAGCTCATTCATATTGTAAAGTATTTGATCAACGCGTGGCCAGACAACAGCTCTGTAAACACGGTCCAAAACGCAACAATGTGGTGGTCTGTGCCGAGAGGATATAAGAAAATACGGAAATGGGAATTCACTTCCCCCGCATGGAAGCTGTGTCGAATACCTCCACCTTGACCCTGCGAGTCGTACGAGGCCACGAAAAAAGAAGTAGTCTCAAATCCGAGACAGTAAAATATGGTCACGAGTCCATAAGGACTCGGACCCGAGAAAGACTACGCTGGCAAGGCCCAGTGGCATATACAAAAGACAGACCCGTCCTCTCGTCAGGGAGGGCGCCCCACAAAATCAAAACCGTAACTGTCAAACAGTAATGAATATCTGGTCATGAGCTCCAGATGTGGCGCGAAATCAAGACTTACCGACTGACTGACTCAGTCGCAATGTGACTCTGAATTTGGAATTGACTTCACTTGAGTTCCGAAGTTTCAAGGGAACAACAATATGGCCAGAAGAAGAAGTAGAAGACTTGGTGTGTGACGTTACAGGTGCCGTAGTACATCGATATTGGGAGTGTGTCATTTAGTGAGACCTTTATACAGGGGATGGACAAAAACATGGAAACACCTCGTGAAATGCATGCCTGAATTGAAGTGTTTATTTTAGCGACGTTTGTAGGTCACGCTGTCGTATCTGCCCAACACCACTACCTGTACAACCTCCGCAATACGCTGCAAGCTTTATTTGTTGTCGAGACAGTGTTCTGTGCAGTTTTTAGTGCATCACGTCAGAGCTAACAGAATTCGAACGCTGGCAAATTGTTGGGGCCCATATGGCGGGTGCTTCCTTAACCAAGGTAGCCGAGGTTTTTGGTGTTTCGCGAGGCACAGTATCCAAGATTATGACCGCATACAGGAGGATTGAAACAACCGCACCCGATAAACACCAGCGTGGACGGAAATGTGTGTTGAGTGATCGAGACAGACGAACATTGCGTAGGATTTTGATGAAAAGTAAGAAGACTGCAGCTTCAGAAGTGACTGCTGAACGAATGTCACGCTCACAAACCCTGTCAGCACCAAAACAGTACGAAGGGAACTCCACAAGCAGGGTAATTCTGGAAGAGCTGCAATTCCAATGCCACTCATCAGTGATCAAAATGCCACTAAGAGGAGAGTGTGGTGCCGAAGTCATAAAACCTGGACTATGGAGCAATGGAAGACGGTCATTTGGTCGGATGAGTCCACCTTCACACTGTTTCCGACTTCTGGCCGAGTTTACGTCTGGAGAACGCCATCCCAAGCTTATGATCCAGATTGTTTGCTGCCAAGAGTGAAACATATGCGGGGGTTCGATCATGGTATGGGCAGCCATATCATGGTATTCTGTCGGACCCATCATTACCCTGCAAGGTCACGTCACTGCCAACGACTATGTGACTATTTTTGATGACCATTTCCATCCCATGGTGCAAACTTTGTTCCCTAATGGTGATGCCATTTACCAAGCCAACAATGCCTGTGTTCACACAACTCACATCGTCCAGGACTGGTTTTCTGAGAAGGAATATGAAGTGTCACGTCTGTCATGGCCCCCACAATCGCCAGATAACAATATTATTGAGCCTTTGTGGTCTGTTTTGGAGAGCAATCCGCGTGCGCGCTATCCACTTCCATCATCGATAACAGAACTTACCATGTTTTTCGGGAAGAATGATAGAAGATTCCCTTGTAAATGACACAGGACCTCTATTTATTCCTTCCAAGGAGACTGCAAGCAGTTCTGCAAGCCAGAGGTTGTCCTACACCATATTAGTCACGGTAATGTGTTTTTTTTTTGGGTGTTTCCATATTTTTGTCCATCTCCTGTAGTTTCTGTGTTATAAATCCGTTGTTAGGAAACGGATAGTGAAGACTAGTGGAAACAGACTGAGGNGCCAGAGGTTGTCCTACACCATATTAGTCACGGTAATGTGTTTTTTCTTGTTGGGTGTTTCCATAGTTTTACCCATCTCCTGTAGTTTCTGTGTTATAAAGCCGTTGCTAGGAAACGGATAGTGAAGACTGGTGGAAATAGACTGAGAAGATTAGTGTGGAGTGATTGTAAATTGTGCAAATCAGAAATAGTGTAACAATTATTCGTAGTTACGACCTGTAGGTGGTTAATAAATCCAATTACCAATCCAAACCCCGTCTTTAATCACTAATAACAAGTGATAATCTCCACGAAGCAACAATAGTTTACCCAGAAGACAACCAATATCAGGGCACGTGCCTCAACTCGTTTCTCCGCCGCCGTTCTACCAGCTTTTCTGCAGTTAATACAGACCGGATGGTTGGCAGAGATGTTTAGTCATTTATACAAACAGTGTTGCTGTTGATTTTCCAGTGTCAGCTCTGCATGATGTGGAATAACGACTATGAATTAGTAAGGCATGTATAGAGGATTCTCTTAGCGTAGGCGGTACAACGTTTTGGAGATAAAACAGCGAGGCTTATAGCGTTGAATATGAAGAAAAAAAAGTGTGTGTGTGTGTGTATATATAGGAAGGGTAGCTCTAGGTACGCTAAATTACGCCGTGGAATGGTTCTGTTACGTAATACTAAACAGCAAGAATGAAGGTAACATTAAATATGGGATTAGACAGTCGGCCGAACATTTGTATATGTTTTTATATGTATATATATATATGTATTGTAACGTGTTTGTGTGTCACGCCACAAATAAGTTCACGCCGTTGTCCCAATATAGCGAATTTATTCCTTTCGCTCACGTGTGTAAGTTCTAATCCCACTTCTGACACCAATGTAGCGTGTTGGGTGCGTCACGCTACAAATAAGTTCACGCCGTGGTTTGATATAGCGAGTTTATTCTGTTCGCTCGCTTACACACACTTTACAATCATTTGCACTTGCAGTCTTACAATAACCGATTATAATATTCCGGCGATACTGTACCCAGACGGATATTCCGAAGCTTCTTCTCCGATGGCTGTTCCGCGTGTTGGGTGCGTCACGCTACAGTATATTTGTATATGTATTTGTATATGTTACCTTCATTCTTGCTGTTTAGTATTACGTAACAGAACCATTCCACGGCGTAATTTAGCGTACCTAGAGCTACCCTTCCTCACTATATGCACTTTAATATATTTACTTCAGCTAGAGTAACCCATGAGAGAACTAAGGAATGTTACGTTAAAGATTTCCAGTTTCTTCTCTTTGTTTGCGATTAAATCTAGGTTAGGTTGTGAGTGCTCGATCTCATATACTGTGACATGTCCGCTCAAAGCTAGAATTATAGTGTCAGAGAAGACGTCCATTGCTAGGCACTGACTCTATAAACATGTTTCCACGACAACCAAATCATATTACGGTCACATCTGATACACAAGCAAGAATGTAGGAACGGTTGGAGGTGTTCTCCGTTAGGTCCTTGCAGAGGCTATTTAAGGACAACCAATTGTGCCTTTAAGTCAGATGAGGCAGTCGAGTTCTGAGTCAGAAATGAGTGGTAGCCAGTGGTGACCAGATGGCTGTTGTGAGTCAGCGGCCAGGAATTACTACCATGAGGAGCTATGAGACTTCTAATCGGCGTTGAACCGTTACAAGCAGTCTCTTCGCTTGCAGATTTCTTATTTTTCCTTCTACCCTGAAGATGGAGGTGATACTTTCGTCCTAATCGTCGGTTAACACAATATCTACACGGTGCCACATCCCATAAGACTGCTTTCTTCATGAATTAAGATGTTTGTAAGAAGCCACAGATAATTAATATTGCAATTAGTGAGAACATATTAATGGAGTGGAATTAAGTCTTGTCCCAAATAAGTTGGGAATTAAGTCCTGTGGTGCAATACGAAAGGCAGAAGACCTGTAAGTGGATGAGTTGGAACAAATGCAATTTTAAACGGAGAAGACAATTCGGCCTAATCCTTTAAACTGTTGTGGATGATCATCATGAATATGAGTAACTCCTTGAGAAGATAAGATTCGTTATCTATTCAAGGATTTAGATAATTCCAAAGAATCCGTCAAAGTTCGAGGCCTTGCCTAACATTTGGTAACATTCTCTACTCTTTATATTGAGTTGTTGTTAGTTCACTGTAAAGCTACGGAGCTGGGGGCCCAGCCTTGTCGCTTAGGGGACTCTTTGTTCATTGTATTGGTAGCTAACACCTGTACCGGGATCTCACTTCCGCCATCTGAAGCTGGAGGCCGCGAGCAGCTACAAGGGACGAACTTAACGTGGGATGGTAATGGTTCACTACAGCAATCTGTTTATGCAAGGTCGTAAGGAAATGGCTGTATATCAGCATGGGTCGTTTGAACCGAGTTTTATAGCACCGTAAAGGATAATGAGTCCATGCATTTCCATATTGTGAAGTCATCGCTAAGTCCTATGAAGTGACGGTGGCTAAATGACGAAAGAGAGAAGTATGAAAGACCAAGCAAATTGTTTCAAACGGTGACGCGTCCGAATTGTATTCATGAGGTGACTAGGTTGAATCTTGCCCAAATCTTGTCTTGCTAGACAAATGCGCTATAATACCGTAAAGTGAACCAAAACCACATAATTTTATATAATCTCATATTAATTATTTATCGTCTTGGAATAATTCCACGCTCTCTATTCTGAGCTGTTGAGAGCGTCATTAAATAAACAGCGAATAACACACACACATAGATGCTATTCGAGAAGGTCATTCGAGTTGGATTCATAGTGGACGTGGAGTTGAGTTGAGTTCGATTCGGAGTTAGTGTGCTGTTGTATACGTCAGAGCGGATTGGATTCGATGCGGAATCGGGATCGAGTGGTGGATTCGAGATTGTCTGTTTGACAGGACAGGACTGATTCACGCTCAAGGAGAGTATTAAGGAGTTATATTGCTGGTAGCTCTGAAATTTTCGATCCTTTGTTGTTAAAATTATCAGATTTTGGTTGAGGCCTGTGTCGTGTCGTGCCGTGCCGTGCCAGACATGGCGGGCGCCTCGGTGCCTGGCTACCATGCATTCTGGACAGAGAAAAGAGCCTCACTACAGGCAGAGTACAAGGAAAACGTAAAGCAATATCCTGCAGCAGATGAACACTACAGGAGACTGTTTAAAATCATCTGTGATATTGAGGATGTGGCCAGCTTCACACCAG
>NW_019730583.1:648232-793376 GCF_002891405.2 Cryptotermes secundus | reverse complement strand
TTGTGGCTCCATCTGGTGAAGTTAAAAATGTTACGTCAGCAAAAAGCCATATACAAGTAATTGCATCACTTTCAATCTTTGCTTCACTTCCGAAAATGTTGGTTTAGCTGCAGTCAGTACATCTTTACAAGATTTCATATTTATTCAGCAATGATGCAGTATACTGGTGAGCTGGGATAGCGCAGTCGGTAAAGCGACTAGGTACTGGTTGGACGACTGAGGGGTCGGAGTTCAAGTCCCGGTGGGGTCAAAAATTTTTTACTTCTCCATGTTGTTCCGACAAATTCTGGGGTCCACCCAACCTCCTATCCAGTGGGTACCTGGAGATGCTTCCCCGGGGATAAAGCGGCCGTGGCGTGAAGCTGACCACTCATCTCCAACTAGTGTCAGGTCAAGAAATGTGGGTCTATACATCCACTCCCTTATGCTCTTTCGTGGTGTAGTTCTTACTTAGCTAAGTACGGGGACAATTTTACCTTTATGTTGTAGTATCCTGAAACTAAATTTCTTGCTCCTTAACCAGTCAAGTGTTGGGTAAGAAATAAGGCCCCAAATTTAAAGATCCCGGATACGTTAATGTGCCGCATGGTGACAATTACGTAGTTAATTTATGAAATAATTTCTTCGTTAAGAATATGTTAACACGATTCATGTTCTGAACACTGAAGTCACTATTATCTATAGCCATAGCATCAATAATAATTATAAGAACTGGAATAATATCAGATAAAAAATTCCAGAGGTGCTTATCAGTTTTGAACGCTTTATTTTCTCGTCTATCAAAAAACTGATTAAAATAAGCAAATCTGTAATTTTACCTATTGTTAGACGTGTTAGCAACAGCCCGGAGCGTCTGTTATAATCTCTCTATCCTTCTTTTGAGGCGCATGAAATAACTCGAGAAAAGTGAAACTGAGGACATACTAAAATCTGTCTACCCATTCCAACTTAGGTTAAACCTGTACAAAAACAGCGAACACCTTACACGAAGATGTACTTGCGTCCCTCCACGTATAGTGAAGGTAAATGGCTAAACATCTGTCCTAGCAAACACACTTCCGAACAGACAGACGTAGAGGAGATTAAACGATTTTATGACAGATTCGATTTTTTCTGTAAATCTTGTGGGGTTTTAAATTAATTATTAATCAAAATGGACGATCTACCTGCATTTCCGACCCCACACATGTAACAGGCAACACCCAGAGTTTGGAGCAGTGCTCTACCCTCGTTAAGAGTGAAATATAGCTGCCTCCAACTTGAATATGTAGATATACGTAACAAGTCAGTGTACACGGAAATAAACATTACGTATTCTTTGATTTTGCAAAATACAGCAAATGCTGACGTACTGATTGAGTGTACACTTCTAACAGATTTGTTTTCCCTCTTGATGTAGCGCTATATTTTAATCCGACTTTGAAGCTCAGGGTCATGTATTATTTTTTCTGTGTGTATAATAATCAGGAACAATGAAGCCTTAATATTAATTAATTATTCATGCAGTATATTTTTCATTTCTCACCAATTTGAATAAGTATTACCTAATAGTGAATATATTTATGTGGCTTCAATTCTTGTCTATTACAAGATTATGCGATAGTATTCATTATTAAGTTTAAAATAAGATACCTACGGAATTACAAAACATCACTTCGCCTTCTCATATTAACTACATTTTTCCTTGTGTGTAGTTTGAAGATTTTTTTTTTCCTGTGGCGCTACAGCCCCAATTGGGGCCTAGGCCTACCTCCATGAAACTCTCCGTTTCACTTCGGTTTACTAGATCTTACACATACGGTAGGACTCCTTGGGCGAGTGATCAGCTCGTCGCAAGGCCTCTACCTGTATACAAACACAGAAAAACGCACATAAACATCCGTGCCCTGAGTGGGATTCGAACCCACGATCCCGATTTCCAAGCGAGCGAAGACAGTACATGCCTTATACCGCTCAGCTACCGTGACCGGCGCTTGTAACTCATGTATGCCTTTAAGTTTCTCAGGATATTTGTGTCCATTGCTTAAATGCTCTCCAAACTGCTATTTTAACTTCAACTAAAATGTCATCTGCATCAGCCGGTGGTTGACTGGTGACTCTGTTTTGAACTCTAATCAATATTTGTCGGAGTGACCATTGTTTCTTTGAGTAATGACCCTTCCGTGCTCGGTTGTCCTATTCACAGAGAAAACAGCAGAATTTTGTGCAGCCCAGTTGCAAACTAAGCAGAAGTGAGATCATGTTCCAGTCTTCACAGATACACCAACAATAAATGTGCTGGATACGTTTCACAAAATGGTACACTGTGCTGTGTGATTTCTTCATATGAAAGACGCGTGGTACTGGAACTGAGGAGTATTAATTTCCATTATGGAGCACCAAAGCTTTCAACCATAGGTTGAAGGAGTCGAAAAGTAGAGGCAAGTCTTTTGAATCGTGACAATGATCAGGGGATTCCATGAGGGAATCCGTATTATGAAGGTGCACTAAATAGCATTCCCGAAAAAAAAAAGTGTTTGTGGCTCTTACAGAACAACATTACGTTGTGTTTCTAGACGATTCAATTCTTCAAACATGGAAGACAAAATTTCAGATTGATTATTGGACAAATTCAGGTAATGAACAAGATTAACCAGGTCCGCTTGAGAATGAACATGAAATACTTTGTAAACATTAATAAAACGTTAGTTCACCTAACAATATTATGTAAATTTAATTTTGTATGCAAAATTTTAATATATATCAGATGAAATATACAGGCCTTGTGAGACCGATGGTGATGATTGCAGCGCATTGGGTCATTGGATAATATTATAATAATTATTACGTGATAATTGAGTTGTATTCGACAGTAATGAATGGACTCGAATGTGATACAGCTATTGTGGATATAGTTGTGCAGTGGATCGCGTGGCAACACCCACCTGCTGAGCTCCTCCAGGCTGTGTAGGTAGTCAATAGCTTCTGATATGTTCTGAATCCTTTTCACAGACTCCACCTGGAAGGATTCCTTGCCCGGCCTCAAGCTCTGGTAGATCTGTTGCAATCTGAGCAGACCTGCGTCATAACACAAAGAGTGATACATCACGAACTTAACAAAGTGCAAGGATAGTCCGGTATTTATAGCAGTTTATCATTATAATTGTCCCGTTTAGTTATTCCAGTTACAGCTTAACTATTTCCGCGGGGCATTGTTGGTCTATAGACAATATTAGTCCCTCGGATATTCAGCAAATTTCTCATCCTTTATGAAATCCGAAGGCGAATGAAAATATTCAAAATAATCCGGCACTGGACCGTATCCCGACCCAGATAAATCCAATCAGCAGCCTCACACCCTATTTATTTTTCGGAAGAACTTGGCCCCTTGGAGGGGCACGTGGTAGCGTAGTTGGTTGAGGCACTATATTGCAAGCCTGAAGGTTGCGGGTTCAATTCCTGATGAGGTCATTGGATTTTTCAATTAACCTAATCCTTCCAGCCGCCCTATGGCCCTGGGTTCGACTCAGCCTGTAACAGAGATAAGTACGAGGAATCTTCCTGGGGGTAAAGGGCTGCGGGCACGTAAGGCTGAAAACCTCACCCCCATCTGGTCAGCCGATTGTCTAGAAAATATGGGAGCTTCGACATCTCACAACCGTATGGGCCTCTATGGCCTGTTAACAGGAATCGCTTTACCTTACTTGTCCTCTTTGAGTTTCTTATTTAATTAAGTAGGTAGGTTGGTAGTAACTGACAAATTATTGTTATTTGAATTTTGAAAATAAATACATTACAGGGACTTAATATATATATACTCATGGAACTGAACCCTTCTTGAGGAGAAGCCAATTCTGCAGCTACTCAAGAATTCCCCAGGATTTTATGGAACCCGAAGATTTATTACCGTGTTCACAAGAGCCCTCCACTGGTCCCTATCCTGAGCCAGACCAATCCAATCCATACCATCCCATCCTATCTCTCTAAGATCCATTTTAATATTGTCCACCCACTTACACCTTGGTCTTCCCAATGGTCTCTTTCCTTCTGGCTTTCCCACCAATATCCTATATGCATTCCTCGTCTCCCCCATTCGTGCTACATGCCCTGGCCACCTCATCATCCTTGACTTGATCATTCTAATTATACTTGGAGAAGAGTACAAGTTATGAAGCTCCTCATTTTGCAGTTTTCTCCAACCTCCTGTCACTCCATCTCTCTTTGGTCCAAATATTCTCCTCAACACTCTGCTCTGAAACACCCTCAGTCTATACTTCTTTTGGCTTATGTTGGACTTCACCCATCGTCTGGTATGTAAAAGAAAAAAACACGAAGTTTCGGAGACTGGATCTATCTCCGTCTTCAGGTGGATATGGAAGGATAAACCTACTCAGTTGGGCCCCTTAGAAAGAGCTAGTCTCAATCACTGGACTTGTCTTTTACATACCAGAAGATGGGTGAAGTCCAAAATAAGCCAAAAGAAGTACAGTATACACCATCGTCAGAATCATTTCAAGTCTACCCTCAATCTATGTTCCTCCCTTAATATCAGAGACCAAGTTTCAGACCCATACAGTACCACAAGCAAAATTATAGTTTTGTATATTCTAATTTTTATGTTTTCGGTCAGAAGACGAGAAGACAAAAGGTTCTGGACTGAATGGTAGCAAGCATTACCCAAGTTCAATCTCCTCTTAATTTTCTCATGAATCAGGTTTTGATTTGTTATCGTTGTTCCCAGATATCTGTAATATGCCACATTTTCAAAACATCTGTTTCCTGTCTTTATGTCATAATTTTGTCCTGCATTTTGGTGACGAGACAGCAACATGTACTTACTTTTCTCTGTGTTTACTTCTAGACCAACCTCTCTACTAGCGTCAATTAAAGTTTGTGTGTTCTTTCCTCCCCCCCCCCCTTGGCACTACCGCCCCAATGGGCCTAGACCTACCCCCATGAACTTTTCCGTTCACTTTGGTTTTTCTAGATCTTACAAATTCGGTAGGACTCCTTGGGCGGGTGATCAGCTAGTCGCAAGGCCTCTACCTGTACACAAACCCAGAAAAACGCACACACACACGACCTAAACATCTAAGCCGTGAGTGGGATTCGAAACCACGATCCCGGTTTCCAAGCGAGCGAAGACAGTGCATGCTTTAGACCGCTCGGTTACCGTGACCTGCGTGTTCTTTGTTGTATCTATACTGTCACCCAGTAGATTCACATCGTCAGCAAATACCAACAGCTGATGTGTCCCGTTTAATTTGAGTCCCACCTGGTTTTCCTTGACCTTCCTCATGGCATATTCTAAAGCAAAGTTGAAAAGGAGTGGCGATAAAGCCTCTCCTTGTTTTAGACCATTCTGGATAGGAAATTTATCAGACAAACGTTTACCTACACGGAATTTACTATACGTTTCTTTTAAACACATTTTAATCACCCTGACTGTTTTCATGGGTATCCCAAACTCTATCAGAGTACTGTACAATACGTCCCTCAACTGAATCATAGGCTTTCCTGAAGTCTATGAATAGCTGACGTACTGTCTTTATTGTATTCCCGTGTTTCTCCAGTATCTGACAATGCAAAGGATCTGATCTGTAGTTGGTCTGTTTCGTCGATGATCTGATGATCCCCAATAATTTCATTTATATATGGACTTAACCTTGAGGGAATAATACAGGGACTTAATAGTACGACTTATTTCTGAACAAAACTCTACAGTTCCTCGTATTCCTAAAGCTTATTATATTAACAAAAATGCTTTTAATATTTATTTAATTAGCCATCATATGATGGTCATTTTATTTGTGAAATATAAATTATAATATTTTAGTAAATTTAACAATACATTTTGAGCAGTATTTTCGGAAACATGTATCGTGTATTTACATTTTAAACCACAAACGACTTTCTCGTTGACCACAACGAAGAGGATAAGCTATAGGAACATTTTCATTTGATATGATGGCGGTTATTATGGCGACAGTTCAGCTTTACAATTCATGGCTGCATCCTGCATCTCATCACAGGTATAACTTTCCTGATTCTGACACATATAAACGGTTTCAACTCACCCTATGTAACTTCGCCCTAGCTCTTCGGCTTTATCCTCGGTCATTTGCATCCCTTATCCTGCTCGCTGATGTATTCTGTGCTGAATTTGCAACTCTCGAGGCACAGACGCCTGCAGAACACGTGTCACAGGCCGAGGTGTGTTCATTGCGCAGCAACCTCTGCTGTTTTCGTGAGCGTGAAAATTTAGATTCTGGTCTTCTGGGTTATGACTTCGTGAATTCTGGTAGATTATTAGGAATGTTTCGGAAGAACAAACAGCTTATTTTCTTCCATGAATTTGGTGTCATTTTGTTTTTTGGAAATATTGGTAACCATCCACTACACTACACGTATACATTTTCATGACCAAAATCTGAGACTACTTTCTAGACTTTGTACAAATATTTGGCTTATTTTCAGGAAAAACTGAATTAAGATTTTCCACGGAACGAGGCCCTTTTTCAAGAAGCGAATAGTCGTTCATCAAATGGACATATTTCCTGCTGCGCATGGAACCCAAAGTCTCAATTCCAATTTCGTAACAAGAGACCGTCATTGGACCTCGTCCTGATTCAGATAAATCCGGCCCCAAGCCTCAAATTCTCTCTATTATATTTCCATTTCGGGATCCTGGATAGCGCAGTTGGTATAAGGTTTGGCCACGGTCTGGGCGACCGCGGGATCTGTGTTCAAGTCCCAGTCGTGTCATGTCTCTATGTCTTCCAAACCGACTCTGAAGTTCACCCGAGCTCCTATCCAATGGTTAACCTGGGCTCTTTCCCAGAGGGTAAAGCGGCCAGAGTGTGAATCTAACAACTCACCTCCAATTAGTGCCGAGGTCAAGAAAACTTGTATCTATATATCCACTTCCCCATACGCCTTCATGGCTTAATTCTTGATTAGTTAAGTACAGGGGCAACTTTACCTTACATAGTTCCATTTTATTATTATCTTGCTATGTTTGCTTGGAACGGAATGCTGTGCTCGGCCAGTCCGGAAATCATATACGAACGCCTCTTAAGCGTGAGAAGTACCTATGAACTTAAATTACTTGTATTGTTGTTCTGTAACATGCTGTTCCACTTCACTTATTTAAATTTCACTTCCTGTTCACTGTGAATAAGAAAATTAGAAGTGAAATTTAATTAAGTTAATTGTATATCTGAATCAGCTGCATGCAGAACTGTCCAAATGTTCAAGGAGAAATTCACGTAATGAGGACCGTTATAAACCCACGTCACTGTTAGTCCAAGTATGAAGCATGCAACGAGATAGAGGGCAAAGTGAAAAGAAATGTTGAAACTTACTACACTGTAGGATGGGCAGGTTCTTACGGCTCCTCTTGGCGGAAGTTCGTATACGAGTGCCTAGCTTGCGGCGAAGCTGAGGTGTTAGGGAATGGGTTGTATTGTATAAGGAGTAGAGGATTGCATTGAGAGTGGGCTTTGCGTACTATCGGCATTTCAATATGAGTGGTTTTCCTCGGGGATAAAGCGGCAGGCACGTGAAACTGACCATTCATCTACATCTAGTAGCGAGGTTAAGAATGGCGGAGATATACCTTGACTCCCCTTTACGTCTTCATGGCTTAGTGCTTAATTTCTTAAGTCGAAGGATAATTTCCTTATCTTATTTTACATTTGATTTGCCTAATATCTTGTATATGTGTGAAGCTTACACTCTCACGACAAGGAATGAACATAGACTAGGTTGGATAGGGGGCACTCGGTAGCGTAGTTGGTTGAGGCACTATGCTACAAGACGGGAGGTCGCGGATTCGATTCCCGATGTCATTGAATTTTTTAATTGCCCTAATCCTTCCAACAGCACTATGGCCCTGGAGTCGACTCAGCCTCTAACAGAAATCAATACCAGGAATCTTCCTGGAGGTAAAGGGCTGCCGGCGCATAAGCCTGACAACATCACCGCCATCTGCAAACCGAGTGTCTAGAAAATGTGTGTGCCACGATGTCTCACAACCCTGTGGGCCTCCACGGCTTGTTACAGGAATAGCTTTACTTCTTTATACCTGGGTTTGATAGGGAACACGATTCTGGGAAGGTGCTGTACATCTTCCTGTAAAGATTATTACCCTGTAACGTTCAGTAAATCCGAATGTTGCTCTCAGTGTATTTAAGAAGTTTATTTCTTTCTCAGAATAAACATTATTTTCCTAAAAGTCCTTTAAGTGACCGACATCTGTAGCGGAAGTAGGAGCCGAACTTTAAGCATTACTTGGATGAGCTCTGGTTCAGAGGAACATGATTGTTTACTTTACGACTCGAGTTGGCTCTCAACACATTTTGGCTAGCGCTACATGCTGCACAGGAATCTAATTAAGAGAGCGGCTATGAAAAGGAAAGAAAGGGTTAGGACTCGAAGTGCGGTGCGGTTGAGGGACGCATGAAATTATTCTGATCCCGTGTCTGGTACAATTAATATTCGTACCAAAATTATCTCTCATTTGTTGGGGTGGCTCCCCCCATGTTCCTTCAAGTGTGGCCCTCGTTATTTTCTATCATCCTCACTATCAGCATTGTCGTCAACGGTTGACCTTGTTTGCTTAGTCCATCCTCAAACATGAGGCATCCCTGAGAATCACGAGTAACTATTTCTAGCTGGGCCAGTTACTAGCTTGCTGCAAAATTCCGTATTTTGGAGAACTAGGGTGTCCTTCTGTCAGACTGGTAGCCTACCGTGGATAACAAGTCCTATCTACCTGCTACGTAGATCTGAGAAGGGGCCCTTACTTACTCATGGAGCTGAGCCCTTCTGGAGGAGACGCCAATTCTGCACCTTCTCAAGGAAATCCCAGGATTTTATGGAACCCGAAAGTTCATTACCGAGTTCACAAGAGCCCTCCACTGGTCACTATCCTGAGCCAGATGAATCCAATTTACACCATCCCATCCTATCGCTCTAAGATCCATTTTAATATTGTCCACCCACCTACGCCTTGGTCTTCCCAGTGGTCTCTTTCCTTCTGGCTTTCCCACCAATATCCTATATGCATTCCTCGTCTCCCCAATTCGTGCTACATGCCCTGCCCACCTCAGCCTCAAGAAGGGGCTCTACCAGGTATAAATGCCCCACACTTATTTGTGCCGCTTTATAACTGCACTGCCTTTTATTGTCGCCGTCTCTCCTTGCTCTTTTGGGCGCCGTTGAGTTTAGGAATCATAAGCGAATGGGTTTGAATACGTGGGGATTGTGGAGGAACTAAAATTAAGTCGGTGAACAAAATAATTCTTTCTCAAGGGTTAACGGGTTTTGCTTCGACGAGACACTTTTCGGCAAGAAATCACTGGATCACAAATAAGCAATGAACCAAAAATCCACACTTATTCACAATTCAGCATTAGTAGCAGTCCCTTAAGGCTGGTAGCATTTCACCTGTGTCAGTATTCTGCGATAACACAGACATACAGATATAAGAGACTCGGATTTTATTGTCTGATTTACACGAAGTTTGGTGGACGACTCTTCTTGCAAAGCGCCATTTGAAGTTAACTAGCAAATACAAAATAAACCAAACTCCGTGGCCTATAGTCCGCAAGCGAACTATACCGACTGAGCGACCGCTGCTTTCGGCGAAGTTAGTGTAAACTTTAGCGGATAGAGGGTGTCGAGTGGTCAGCGCAACGGATCCCCACAGCCTTTAATTTCGGTTTTCTAGACCGGAGCCGCCATTTCCTTGAAATGGCTCCTCAATTATCCTCACGAGACTGAATGGACCCCGTTCCAGACCCACTACTTCTCAGAAAATCTGGTCGCGCTGGGAATCGAACCCGGGACCTCTGGATTTGTAGGCAGGAACTCTGACCACTAGACCACAGAGGCGGTCTAGCGTTTACTTCAAATCATGTAAAAACGCTCCGTAATTCAACTTTGACTGGCTTGCCGACTATGTGTCCACAAGAATTTGTTTCTTTGCTTTATGTGCATTCTCCTTCCTTGAGAGAAGGAGTAGGCTTATGAGATCAGTGGGTTGTTGTGTGCGCGCGCAATTACAACTGGGGAACCCCGCTTTCCTATTAAAAAATAGCTTTAGAGAAATAGTTGGATTAAGGTGGCTAATGCAACCGGAGCTATTGGAAATTTACTTCGGCCCTCATACATCATAATGCGTGGTGTTGTAAACACAGGTGCAACTTCGCTCACGTCTCTGTGTTACTGCACTCACAATACGAACAGTTTTGCACCATATAATTTACAACTGTTGCACAAAGTATCCAACTTAACTTCGCCGACAAGCGGCGGTTGCTCGGTCGGTATAGTTCGCTTGCGGACTAAAACCACGGAGTTTGTTGTTGCACAAATTATCCGTCTGTTGACCACATTCAGTGTTGGAATGATGCGTTAGTTGCCATTATCGCGAACGTCTGCGCATTGTGAACTAGTACTTCAGAATATCGGTCCGCACTTTCGTCTTGCTTAAAAATTCTGCAGTTATTCCTAATGTAATGTTAAAATAAAATTGAGCTACTTTGCACCCGGCAATCAGCCACGGGGCGCAACGTGATTGGCGTGTGTTGGCACTAGGAGAGTGACACAAGTGCTGCCACCTGTCAGGATCGCGGACAAGCTCTGGCAGACGGGTTGGCCGGAGGCTACACGTGTTTGTGACAGCTTAAAACACGATATTGATCGTTAATCTCTGTGTTATCGAGAGGAAGTTTCGCTGTCAGGTAACTGCGTACCTGTTCGTACCACATGCAGCCCCTTTTTGATATCTGATGTATGGAAGACGGTCTCGATTTAAAGGCGAAATATCGATTGTGCGCTGCGATCATCGATTATTGGGTCGTAAAGTGTGCAGTTTCTTTAGCCTTAAGTGTCATTTCCTCTCTCTTTCTAATGTGTTTGTTTTTCTTTCCTCATTGCACTGGGGTTTTTTCCCCTTTCTCTCCTACCGCTGTCCTCCTTCATGTTATGCATGTTTTCTTTGTTTTACTCTGCAGTTTATTTTTCTTTTGTTCATTTTTTCCTTTTTCAGCATTAACTTGTTAACATTTGCGGCTTGCTCTTATGAACAACTAAAATTTTAAAATCTGTCAAAACCTGAAGTGTCCGAATCTAGCTCATGTATCTTGTTACAATATGTCACAAGTTACAGGCTCCAAATTTATCATTCATAACCATTATTATTGCAACCAGTGTTTTATTATTTTTACTAGACTGCATTTTTGCATGACAATGCGACTGTTGTAAGGTATTATTCAATTTTGGGTAAGGTTAGACAGAAAGAAAGTAAAAATTTAACGATATTTAATTTACGGCTGTTAAGTTAATTGAAAGATTTGAATAACAATAGCATTAAAATAATTCACCATTAGTTTCTCAATACGTAATTATACATTCACCTTGCTCTACATAAACAAATGTGACGGACCGTATTATTAATATCTTAATGTTACCGCCGGCCAAATCAAAATTTTTTCGTTCCCTTTATATTTCATATCCCTGCCAGTGCCATTGTGGGGAGGTACATTCATGTTCGCCTCCTTCCAAAACTTTATCCATTCTCATTCATGATAATTTCGTTTTCCTTTTGATAATTATATAATTTTTCGGTTGGAACAGGTTAGATTATAGCCTAAGTTGAGAGCCTACAACTCATTTAAGATGAGGAAAATCGTTATGAGAAAGTGTAATTATTGTTGTGCTTTATATTCTCATGTTGTAAGTTTTTGCGTTAATATTAGTTAGAGCTCTGTGTATTGAATAACCACAACCCGTGCTTAGCACTCTCTTGCGTTGAAGAAGTCAAATTCTCTTATTCCCCTGGTAATCCTAATGATATATTTAATATAAATAGTACTTTGCTTCTCTAGCAACATCATAAATAATTCTGAATAAAACTGGGAATAAAAATTCCCTTTGATATCGTGTTTTCTTTGCGCCTCTGTTTTTTGTTGTTTTACTTACATAGACATGATATATTCTTGTAAAAAATTAAGGCCGCCATTAGGAAGGTTGTTTTCTCTTGGGAGATAGAATTCGTGTGCATCAACCATGAGGATTAGAGAATTACTGGAACTGCAGTCCTGTCTGTAGCATGTTGATGCACCACCGTTATCCATCACAAGTCATCAAATTACAGCATTCAACTTTTTTTACTTCCTAAATGATATCTTATGCCTTCATGGGTTTTGAGCCACTAATTTTTAAATCAGACAATAAAACTTCTGCAGCAGGTGATAGTACTATATAAGAGAGAAGCAAAATATTAATTTATATTCCACCCGTGTGGAGGCGGGGTCGAATATCTCCACCGTTTCCTTGCGAGTCGTAGGAGACGACGAAAAGAAAAGTCTCAAATCTGAGACAGTAAAATATGGTCACGAGTACCAACGGACTCGGACCCGAGAAAGACTGCGCTGGCAAGACCAGTCCTCTCGTCAGGGAGGGCGCCCCACAGAAACAAGATTGTAACTGTTAAACAGTAATAAATAACTGGTCATGAGCTTCAGATGACTCTCGGAACCAAGACTTACTGACTGACTGATTGACCGTCAGTCGCAATTGACCTTGATTTTGACTTAATTTATATTCAACGTGTTCAAAATCCCTTTCGGTTTGATTTCCGGTTGTGTGTGCTTGAAGAAATTCTCCTTTATGCTGAGACCAGTAGTTAGCTATAAGTAGAGTCAATTTCTACTGGTACTTTTTCTCCATGGTATAAATGTTTTGCTGAAACATTTCACTATGCTTGTCGCTGACGTTTTCAAAGTCTGTTGAAAAGAAATCCAAGTGAGAACTAAAGAAGTCTATTTTTAGTGACATATTGCAACCCATGTTTCTGTAGGATTCAAAAATTTCCTCAATCTACAATCTGTAGTTTGGCGCTTTGTCTGTCCAGAAAGTTGTCAACACCCAATCTGAATTCTTCTTACGCTGTCTTTTCAGCTCCTTCCCAGGATTTCATAAAAAAATTGTCATCCATAACGTCCTTCATCTGAGGAGCGATCTTTTATTTTTGCACCGTTGATCCATGGAAACTGCTGTACCAGATACCGAAATCCTCCTCCATTCCAGCTCATGGCCTTCATAAAATTTTCCAGTTGTCCAAGCCTGATGTGAAGTGGCGGTAGAAACTTTTTCTGTCCATCTACAAGCGAGTCATTTGCGATGTTTTTTCGCTCAGGAAGAAACTACTTATTATGTGGCCATTCTCTCTTTATTTATTTTTTTATTGCTAGTGGGGTGGGACTAAGTCTCTTGTACTGCGGCCACTTCTGGCCTATTGTACCAGCCCCAGATTATAGGTGAGGGTGATTGTGGAGCAATTGGTGGAATGAAGATTGGCAAGGGAAACCGAAGTACTCGGAGAAAACCTGCCCCAACGCCACTTTGTCCACCACAAATCCCACTTCACCAGACCAGGGATCGAAAACTGGCCTCCGCGGTGGGAAGCCAGCGGCTAACCGCTTGAACTATGGCGCGGCCTGGCCATTCTCTAACAGGCAGAATATCCCATTCGATGAGAAGCTACAAATTATGGTATAACGACACCTCATGCCTAGTACAAGTGCCGTGATTTTACAATCTCCATAAACATTCCTACAATTTATTACATTTTATGCAACTGATCAGAAATTTGTCATGTTAATATGATTTCATGTACATAACATGGTCAATAAGGATTTATGGTAAATTGTTACGAGTATGAATAGCAGCTTCTCTACTTAATTTTTAATCTCTTAATTTTAATTTCTTAGGGTGGGGTGATACTGACTTCACTTGAATATTCAATGCAAAATCTCCAATGATTATTATTATCCTCATTCCTTAGTGCCCTCGTCCATTATTCATCATTGCTGTAGAAGTGTACATCACCATGAATGTGATGGAAGCAGAAGGCTCACAAGTTCCTTTTCGCGATTACGAAAAAAGGACCAATTATTTCCCTACATGATTTCATCCTAGCACTCTGGAACCAAAAAGTTCTGCTTGGTTTTTGGACTCATCTAGTCTCACATAAGATTTTTTATTTCAGTCTTATTTACTAAATGGGGTTTGTCTGTATTTGGTAGTACATATATTGCATCACGTTCCATCTCATATACGATTATATCCTAATCTTTGTCACCGTCTCTGCAGAATTTCCCAGGTTCCAGTACTGTGGTCTTCCAGGTACAAATAGCTCCTTACTGTGGATAACCGGTCTCAAAGGTGATGGCCTACTTGGACTTTGATAGAGCGTTTAGTTTTATTTGTGCGTCCAGAAAATCGGACAAGCAACAGTAGCAGTTAGACGGACTGTCTTTCGGTGCCCTTCGAACCATGGGTGAAGCAAATACCACAGGATGCTTATTCTCTTATACCCGCCCCTGAGATTCACAGCACACTTTGAACAACAAATCTGAGGAGCCCAGTGTTTTTCCAGGTCACCAGATTTGCATATAAAACGTAGTTGATGGCATGGTTTATGACAGGCGTTATTAGTTTGTGTTGAGACTCGGGTTGAACTAACCACAAATGCTGTAAACAAGTTTCTACCAAAGAATGCCATCTTCTGGGATGTGGCGCCGTGCAGATTTTGTGCAGCCATCTGCTCACGCTGGTCCCTCGCTCCCGGATTTTATACCCTGAAGATGGAGGCGAGATATTATTTTGAAAAGTTGGTTCACACAAAATCTACACGGCGCCACATTCAAGAAGAAGGCATTCTTTAGAGGCACCGCCCTGAAAACCTCAAATCTTACACAATGCTACTGTTTACTTATCGGCGTGACAAATAAAAAGCACAGAACTCACAAATGCCACTGAAATATAGAATGAAAATATGCCTCTTTCAGGCGTTATCAGCAAGTATAATCGGCAATATTAACACATTTCTTTAAGGGTAGAAACCTCTCACACATTGACGATGGCGTTATTATGTATGAGAACGCCGCACGAGCACGCGCAAAGAGAGGACAAATTCTTACTGCGATGAAAAGTGGCCCATGCAAAAAAATTATTTATTCACAAATTGTCGCTTGCAACGAACAATGAAAAAAAAAATATTATTTTTTAAACTAAGTACGATAGAATCCGGTCACGTTAGTCAAGCGGTCTAATGCATGCACTATCTTCTTCTTGGTTGGCAGCCGGGATCGTGGATTCGAAACCCACTCAGTGCATGAAGGTTCAGTTCCTATGTTTGTCTACAGGTAGAGGCCTTGCGACTAGCTTATCACCCGCACAAGGAGTCCTACCGAATGTTTAAGATCTAGTAAACCGAAGTGAAACGGAGAGTTTCATTGAGGTATGCCAAGGCCCAAATGAGGGCTGTAGCGTCAAAGGAACGTCTGACGACGTTACAAGTGGATGATAATTGCACTTGTAAATGTAGAGATCGGCCAATAAACTTAATCCCTAAATCCGAGAGCTTCGTGAATTTATTTGTCATGTTACATAGGCAAAACGCAACAATATTTACGATGAAACTAAAGACAGATACAATTCGGGGAATATTAGTTACATTTCAGTTAAGCATCTGTTGTCCTCCCATATTTTATGTAGAGTCATAATAATGAAACAAACATAGAAAACTGTAATATTACCCGACGACTTGTTGGGGTTTAGAACTCGGTCTCTCACCCTAAGAAAAGAACATATGTTGATGCGTGAGAATGGAATGCACAGGAGAATTTTTGGGTCTAAGTCAAAAGAAGGCAATTACATAGCGGAAAGTTTATTAATTTCTAGTCTTAATTAGATATTACAGAATAAAAAATAAATGATGACATGAGATGCACAGGATAGCGTGCGTGAGAGAGAACAACGTCTACATATTTCTGTCTGTAAACCTGAAGGCAAATAGATCATTTCGAAGTTAACAGAATTAGTGGTTACCGGATTCAGCTGGCTCAGGTGAGAGTCCACTGGTAAGCTTTTCTGTATACGGTACTGAAAGTGGGAATTCACAGATCACCAGTTTCTCAAGAATTATTATTTTTTATTCAACCTCTAACAGAAATGAGTACCATGAATTAAATAATTTTCCTGGGGAGTAAAGCGCGGCCGGCGCCTAAGGCTGACAACCTTACCGTCACCTGTGAGCCGACTGTCTAGATAATGTGGGACCCTCAGCGTCTCACAACCCTATGGGCCTTCACGGCCGGGTATAGGGAAAGTTTTATTTTACTTTTTTGTTACATGGAACTTGTGTTGTTTTAATTTGGAGAAAGGAATTGGTTTTTCTTTTCTTTAGCACATGTATGTACAATAAAGCATGTGCACAGTGGCTTGTCTTTGTATTAATTGAAGAGGCTAGTTGTGACAGGGAACATATCCGCCTTCAGCAGTTTCGCCATGTTGCGATTCCCAACAAACTGATATGTTTTCATTCATTATCGCTTATACAGATGTTATGCTTTTCTGATGATTTGATATTTTCAGTTGCAAATCGAGAACTGAACGGCCTTGACATTTAAAACTCTGTTTCTGAGGTAATTTCATTTATCCCATAGATTAACAAACCAAATTCTCGATATTTAAAATGAATTCTTACCCTTCTATTTACAGGTTCCAGTTGCACAGAACGTGGATACTCTGCTTCTCATTTTGAAACCGAGATTAAATTAAGCCAGTTATCGGATAACTGTAATCAGAGATTTGATGTTTCACTTAAGTTCTTTGAGGAAAATATATGTATAGTTCGCCCGTCATTGTACTGTCAATTTGCACTTACCAAGGGATGTATATATGGACCTGTTTATTTATTTGTGGTTTATTTATTGGCGCTCTTAATGTCTTGGTAGTGTATAGCTACGACCGATAGGAAGACGAATGGATAATGACAGGAAATGCTGTGGAAGAAAACTCTCGTGGCCTAATTTGAGCTACTAATTTTCTGGAATCCAGTCTCGGGGCTGGGATTTGAAGATTGGATCACCTGGATACTAAGCGGGAGAGCCATCACCGCCACCTTGGGTGGTATACATATATCTACATGAACACAACCATGGTGCATGTTCCTAATGGAAAAGAGTAGGTAATAGCCTTTCTATAGATATAACAGCTTGTGGCTCTGACTGTAGTTGTATCAGAAACTTACGCGCGTAATAAAAAATCTGTCAATTTATGTATGTGTCATATTTTCTGAACTATAGTTTGTTAATGAGTAGAAAAAGCTTACCTTGTCCCCAAAATATGAAACAAACAGGGCGTTAGATTGCAATATTCTGTATAAAATCATTAAATAAAGTTTTGCGAGAGAAAGATGAAGAAAAACATTTTATATTTACGTTTAGTTTAAAAGGAAGGGATAAAACTGTCCAGTTAAACGCTGCTTCTGGTTCAGGCTACCTCGAAGAAACAGCCATTTCTCTTTAAAGGTCTCTTGGAAATCATGCTTTCTCTCAATTATTAGAAGCCGTTACTTAATTTTTCAATGTAAATACGGAAAAAGTGGGTATTCTTTAACATATAAGAGGCTTATAATTGGAATTCTTTTTATGTTCATATTTTTCATCAAGCATGATGATTTCCATCATCATTATCTGTACCGACCTCACACCAATAACATAATCATCACATTCGAGATACAATAATGTTGGTCTTTTCTAGCCTTTGGATATAACTGCCTAAGCAATGTACTGTACACCATATCTGTTAGATAACTAAATAAGTTCTATGGCGATTGCTAGAACGAACAGTGATATCACTCCTGATTCGCAGTGCTTTTGCTTAAAAACTTCAAATCAAGTATTTGAACCCAAATCCTATCATAATGACAGCCCACGAATTAAACAGGACTTTACTCGGAACAATTTTAATTGCAGATTTTGTATGCCTTCTTATCAACCACCCTATGGAAGATCAGTTACAAATTATACTCGTACTGATCTCCGCAGAATTGCCTTGTTGATGCTAGGCAGCAAGGCTATCGTTAAGTTCCATTGCTGCATGGCTCACGGCAAAGCCAGTTACGTATATAACTTGGTCGTTGCTGCAGAAGGCACAGGGCTCATACCGATAGAGAAATAAACGCCGGTATGGATCTTCCATTGTCTCACGTTTACTGAAATGAATCTTGCCATCCAGTCTGCATCTTCAGCAAGAGAAAGCAATTAGAATGATCTGTCGCCAAAACGTCATTCATTCAGAGAGTTTTCGCCGAAAGTTACCACAAGTATGTACCACTGAACGTCACGGTTGAATGTTTACCACGTCTGGTTTGTATCCGAGAACTACAATCCGAACTATTGAAAGCGTCATTAGCTTACTGACTACATCCTCGGAGACCTTGAGGCGTCAATAGTCACTCAGTTGACGAAGTAACTGCCCGTCCCTTATGGGACTTAACGGTTCATTTCCGTTTTCACAAGAGCCCGCCACTGATCCCTACCCTGGGCCAAATGAATCCACTTCACAATCTCCCACCTCATTTTCCTAAGAGCTATTTAATATTTTCTTTTCGTCTACTAGGTTTCCAAATGGTTTTCCTTTTCAGGATTCCTCATGAATATGTACTATGTAGAAGTGCTTCGCATCTGTTCCTTCGATGCTAAATCCTCCACCCATTTCATCTTCTTTATTTGACCTTGCTAATAATATTTGGTGCCGGTCACGGTAGCCGAGCGGTCTAAGGCATGCACTGTCTTCGCTCGCTTGGAAAGCGGGATCATGGGTTCGAATCCTACTGAGGGCATGGATATTTGTGTGCGTTTTTCTGTGTTTGTCTACAGGTAGGAGCCTTGCGACGAGCTGATCACTCGCCCAAGGAGTCCTACCGAATGTGTAAGATCTAGAAAAACCGAAGTCATCGGAGTTCATGGTGGTAGGCCTAGGCCCACTGGGGCTGTAGTGCCAAGGGGAAAATAAAATATTTGGTGACCGTCGTTAAATACATAGATAAATAATAATTTATAGGTGCTGTAAGTCACTAATTTTTAATGTTACTTACTTTCAAATAATAATAGTTTAGATGTTACGAGCAGAGAAACTTTTCATGCAGTACTTTGGTAGCGCAGTTGGTTGAGGAATTATGCTACAAGCCGGAAGGTTGTGGGTTCGATTCCCGATTAGGTCATTGGATTTTTCAATTGATCGAATCCTTCCAGCCGCACTATGGCTCCGGGGTTGACTCAGCCTCTAACAGAAATGANGGGGGGGGGGGGGTAAAAGGTGGGCGGTGCTTAGGGCTGACAGCTTACCGCCATCTGTGAGCCGATTGTGTAGATGATATGGGAGCCTCGACTTACCACAAACCTGTGGGTCTCCACGGCCTGTTACAGGGAGAATTTCCTTCTTTTTTAAGTTTGTATGTATGTGTGAATGTATTTATACATTTATACGTTGCAATATAAAAAACTTATTTTAATCTCTTCTCTTTCCTGTTCTTATATTTAAGAATTTGTCATTTTAATATCCGTAGAGGCCTCAAATTCTGTTTCTTCTCTTTGGCATTCGTCTTACTTCTTGCCCCTGTGGCTTATGACTGTGTGATCTATGTCTGTTTTACATGCTTTGTTCCGTCTTTTATTCTATGTGCATTTTAGTAATATGTTCAACTACATTAACATCTTTACGTTTCTCAAGTATTCGAAATTTCCTTTTTTGTTTAATCGTACTAAGTCGAGGACCCTGAAATGTTCAATTCTGCTGCTCTGCTGCACAAATTCAACAATTTATACGTAATCTAAAGGAAACAAGTAGGTACTTATTATACAAATAACAATGGCGCACGAAACAGAAGTAATGACTCAATACTAGCAAAATTCTGTTATTAAGAAATTAAATATGAGATTGTGTTCTTCTCTATTTTAATCCAAAGTAGAACACAACTTTGTCTCCTTGATCTGCATATTCATAGAAATGCATATGCCCGTCTGTTACGCACAGCGATATGATGACCAATAGAGAAGGTAACTGAGACTCTATTTTCTTTCAGATTTATCACTAATAATTGATCCAGGTTGAAACACGAACTTCTTAATATTGTCGCTTGAGTGTGACTATAGACAGGTTTTTGATTGATAGTCGGATTTATTGCACTCTTTGATACAGCAAACTAGTGAAATGCTACATTTGGAGCATAGCTCCAACATGAAACATGGACACTTAGGGCAGTAGATCAGAAACATCTGGAAAGTTCGAAATGTGGTGTTCGAGAAGGATGGAGAAGATCAGTTGGACCGATTATGTGGGAAATGAAGAAGTGTTAATTAGAGTCAGTGAGCAGAGGAATATCCTACACGAAATAAGAAAACGGAAGGCTAATTGGATTGGTCATGTTTTACGCAGAAACTGCCTTCTAAAAGAAGCTATCGAAGGAAAGATAGATGGGCGGATAGAAGTGACAAGAAGACGAGGAAGAAGACGTAAGAAGATGCTGGATGACCTTGGGGACAGAAGAGGATACTGTCATTTGAAGGAGAAAGCTCTAGATCTCATTAAGTGGAGGAATTGTTTTGGAAGAGACTGTGGACCTGTCGTCTGACAGATTACTGATGATGATGATGATCTGATATAGCGCGTGACTATATTTTACAACTTACGTTGCACACACACACTAATATCCACAGTTGCGGCTTCCCTAGCCATTGCTTGGTAGCGGCTTCTAACGGCGGATGTTCCCCTTCCTCTAGGTTACTGATCTATCCCTGGCTTCAGCTACCAGCTTCTTACAGCAACGGCTCACAACGACTGAACACCAGCAATCCATTATCTAAATTATTCACTCACTCATTCACTCACCAAGCATTCTTCACTTCACTGACTGACAATGGCTGTCTAATTTTTAACATTTTGGCACGGACCGAACAATGAACATAGTTTCTCTGTTGTTTTTAAAGGACCTTTGCCTAGTAACGACCGTTGTCTAGTTATTTGTTTCTCGGTCGTTGCCTAGCAACGTGCCTACATGCCATAATACAAAAAAAAATTGAAAATAATCCTACAGCATAGTTAGGAAGTGGAACTTTGCAGAACTTTTATTTATAATTCAAGTCGTTATAACTTTCCTATATCGATGGAGCAAGATATTTAAAAGAATGGTAAAAAATCAACGGCTTCAAGGATGGGAATGAAGTTCCTGTAAATCGTGTAGAACATGCCGAAGTATTTACAGAAAAAACATATCCTATTTAATTTATCCGTGGTATAGAAAATTATTTTTAGGTTTGCATGTTGAAAATGTGCGTTTTTCCTTCATACTACAGTATTTTTGTGTCGGATGAGGCTACAGTCCAATTTGTGAGCCCCACAGAATGACCACTGAATTTCCCAGATTTGAATCCGTTAATTTACTGTGTTTGGAACGAATTGAAATAACTGAGGGGAAAAAAGCATAGGGAACTGCTCCAGTATCTCTGTTTGCTGCAACAAAGGATTGAAACTGGGTGTGCATGTTGTACCACATGAAAACATGCAATTAGCCATTGATCAGTGGAGACGATAGGATCGAGCCGTAATTCGAGATAATGGCGGTCCTGTTCAATATCGATTCTAATAAAGAAAATGCGACTGAGTTATAAATAAACCTATTTTAACATTCAAAATTAAAAATGTTTTACAGCGTAATGAATCATCCAAGTTGAATAAATCTCTTCGCACACATACTTACTTATGGTCTATACAACTTACAGGAGTTTAGTTCAAATTTTGCCATTTGAATGAGGCAGTTTTGACGCTAAACCATAAAAATGAAATGTATTCTGGGCTGATTATATCTTCAGATCCCACTCGGTGGGGAGACGCCGAAGACAAGACTGGATTATGTCTTTCTCACCCTTTTTATAACAGTTTTGTAGTTCATATTCCTTAAAGTTCATATATATGAAATAGGGTGCTTTATATCTTGTGCGGGAAAACTTACAGAAGGAAATTCCTGTGTAAGTATTTTCGAATTTCCCACCGACGCATGAATGGTATTTTGAAAATATTACCTAGAAAATCTCTGATGAAGTGTAATAATCTTTTCCGTAGAGGACAGAGTGCAGCTGCTGCCTTACTTTCCGTCTCTCGCAGGTCATGCAGTAAGCAGGAGAGAGATGAGAAATGCACACAGAAGTTTAGTCGAAATTTCTCAAGGAAAGTACAAATTAGAAGGGGGACAGAATTGGAAATTTCGTAGTTGGGGGAGGTGATGTCTGGGTCCATTTGACTCAGCTTGAAAACCATTACGGGTTGTTGTGAAGACGGTAATGAATCTTCGGGTTGCATAAAAGGCAAAGGATTTCTTGAATGTCTAAACGATTATTGTGTTCCCAAGAAGGTCTCTGCTCCGTGTCCCGGGATTCACAACTTGTCCCCTCCCATGGGTCTCAGGGATTAATTTGCTTATATAACAGCGCCATTTTCTGAACCTGCGCACTAAAGTCCTGGAGATAGAAGCAGTATGATCATTCGAGACGTCAGTATCCGTTTTGAAGTTTTCACTATGTCAGAATCTAGGAGACCCACATTCTGAATATTCATTGCAGCTGAAACCTTACAGATTATATCCATGGAGTTAAAGCGGTTGGGTATTTAGTTAGTTGGTTGGTTAGTTAACTGATTATTTAGTTAGTTGGTTTGGTAGTTGGTTGAATTGGTATTACATTTACAGTCTTTTGTATTCAACTTTTATATCCCTTTTCCTTCAGATGTGTGATGTAACTAACCGATAACAACGCCAAAACTACACACTGGCCACTCAAGATGTCTGATTCGCAGTAAAAATCCGCAAGCGAAGAGACCGTGAGAACCGGTACAAGCACTTTGCTTTTACCGGTTCTCACGGTCTCTTCGCTTGCGGATCTCTGATATTTTTCCTTCTACCCTGAAGATGGAGGCTATACGTTCCTCCGAAACGTCGGTTAACACCACATATACACGGTGCCAAATCCCAGAAGACTGCTTTCTTCATAGTCACCACCGTGAAAGCCTCAAATCTTACATGACCAGTTTTATTTGTTTTCTTTAGTAATCTGGTGCATTGTGCGCTGAATAGCCATTACAATGTTTAATAAACCTAATTCTTTTAATTCACTTACTTCTAAAAACGAAAATTGATCCTCCCTTTGTCCTTCAGGCTGGAGCTCAAATCTGGAGTAGTTGTTCTCAATCACTCAGCAACCAGAATTAGAAACATTAAAACAACAGGGAACCAAAACTTAAATTTCAATCAACATGAAAACAAGGAACAGAAATCAAAGCGAAATCAAATCACTCCTACATGTACTGATAATTCTAGTGTCTATCCTCGGTAGCTTAGTTGGTTGAGGCAGTATGCTACAAGCCTGTAGGTAGCGGGTTGGAGTCCTGATGAGGTGGATTTTTAAAATTTGCCTATTTCTGCCAGCCGCACTATGACACTTGGGTCAACTCAGCCTCTAACAGAAATGAGTACCAGGAATCTTCCTGGGTGGTTAAAGAGCGGCTTGTAAGGATGACGAACTTAGCGCCATCTGTGAGCCGACTGTCTAGAGAGGATGTGGGAGCCTCCATGTCTCACAACCCTATGGGCCTTCACGGCCTGTTACAGGGATACCTTTACCTTACTTACCTTTTACAGTTCACAATGAAGCAGATTGCTATATAACAAAACAAATGCATATAAATATTGATCGGAAGATAATTGTACTGCAAACCAAACATCTTAGTGTCCAATGTATAGTACTGGCAGTTCTACTTGATTAATAAAATCTCAGATTTTGGGAAAATGTAAGTTACTTGAGTGTTGCGTGTAAAAGACAGTGAACATTATACAATCTGAAGTGTAAACAGGAAGTTACAATAGATGAATTAGTATATCTCTGTCCTTTGCACTTACTGTATTCTCAGTTCTTATCTCGCTTTGTTTCTACAATATATTCATTAGTTTTATGATCTATCATTCCGTAGAAATGTAAGTTGATGCAATAATAGAAATGTAAGGTTATGAGGTCCT
The DNA here is from genome assembly GCF_002891405.2 of Cryptotermes secundus. Classification (NCBI taxonomy): domain Eukaryota; kingdom Metazoa; phylum Arthropoda; class Insecta; order Blattodea; family Kalotermitidae; genus Cryptotermes; species Cryptotermes secundus. The sequence goes on along the minus strand of NW_019730583.1, from coordinate 769,474 downwards.
GCGGTATATCTGCCGCTCTCCACACGACCATCCCCTGATCTGCCTGCCTTGGCACCTAGATGCTTCTCACAGCTACGTTATGTCAGCAGCAATTCCTCGTGGAACGACGCGTCTCTTTACCGCAATTTTCATTGTCATTGGACGCGAACCGATCAAAGGACGTGGCAGCAATACTGTAAAAGTTACAGCAGTACACTGTGCCAGCTGCTTTTTTTAATTATAGTTGTCGAACACGGAAACTCATTACAGGTTTCACTTCGTGCATGCAGATGACGTGAGACGAATGTCTCTCGTAAACAGTTAGTTCATCTACATACATCATTGCGCTTTACACGTGTACACCATCTCCGAAATTACTAAACGGGCGTAAATGGAGTTCGGTATCGAGTAGGTATATTGAGCGTATGGTGAATTTAATTTCAGTTAATATCCACTCAGTGTAACTCCTGTCATGGACCTACGTGGAATTATAATGGAGTTGTTTCGCAATTTTATATCATAAAATTTATCGTAGTAGAAAAGTATAATGAGGTAAATTAGGTTACAGTGTTTCGAAAATAGACATTACTAAATTTTTCCATATTTGTCCAGCTTCGGAATTTGAAAATGTTAACATATCTCAATCCACATTTGCAGTTAAAATAAGTTAAATTCTCAAGATACATTTTTATACTATATTAAGGAAATATTTTATTCTTAGCTCTGCCGATTTCTTCGAAGAAACAGCACTGAAATAATGGAACTTCTTAGTCTTATTGCAGTATTGTAAATAATCATACAGACTATGTATATCAGTTCGTCGCGTTCTGTTACTTTCCGCTGTTTGGCTCTATAGCGACGGTTTAGTTCATTTAGCGATTACTATGCAACGAAACAGCAGAACACATAAATCGCGATTTGCCCTATAGAATTTACGAAGATTGTTAAGTAACTACACGGAAACCCAGGTAGTGTGACTACTTAATGGACTTATAATAGAGGCTTCTCCTCGCGGACTTAACAATCCAGTCATGATATGGATTACTGATGATGTATAAAATACAGGTTTCAGGGAGCTCTTCCGAACTGACATTCTTCCTGAAAATAGCAGCTGAAGACAATGGCAGATCCACTTACCAGCAGAATTACTGCTATGTGAAAAATACGCGCGAGAACACATAATCTCAAGCAGCACAATCACTATGTTCTTTTATAGAAAGGTACTGGATAATTATTTCTTAGTCCAGTAGCCATACATTCATTGCTGTGTTAGGTTTACCTATCTCCGTAAGGTACCCGGTTTTAATCTCGGTCTAAGTCACAATTTACTCCATCTTTCCAAGATATGCCGGTGTGGTAATCTGTGAAGATGTAGAACAACAAACTGCACTGAGTATCTCACGCCGAAACACTCATTTTCTCATTCCACCATGGTGAAACAAACGCATGTCGAAGCATGAGCCTCAGTTCAGAAAGACATGAGGGACAGAAATTTTGCCTAGCGGAGTTATTGTGTTATTTCCTTTCAGGGTTTCGGATCAAAATCTGGTACAAGTTTCTATTTTCCCCATGAGTGGAACACGTCACATTTACTTTTCGGTGATTTGATCACCATAAAACTATCTGAAGTCATGTGTGCCTGGTTAACTGTAACTAACTCTATTTAACTGGAGCAGAGCTTCTGCTGAGAAATTAATAGCCGTTCAATTAAGTCAAGAAATGTGCCGATTTTTATGGAAATCGATTTATTGTGTTCACAAGAGTACGCCATTCATTTCTATTTTGAGCCAAATGAAACTAGACCAACATCTCCGTTCTATCTCTTTAAGGTCAATTTTAACACTATACTCTAATCAAAGCCTAAATATCCCATGTGGTTTCTTCCCTTCACGTTTACCGAAGAAAAGTTTTTATGAATCTCTCACTTTCCCATTCGTGCTACCTGCCCACATATCTCGTCCTTTCTTATTTCGTCATCCTAATAATGTCTAGTGCACAGAAAATTTATGAAGCCTCTCATTGCGCACTCTTCTCCAGCCTCAATTAGCTTGGTGCTTCTTAGGTGTAACTTTCCTTGTCAGCATCCTCTTCTGAGACCTTCTGCCTTCGTTCTTCCATTAATACAAGAGGCCATGATTCGATTGAAAATATTGGCGCTTCAGTGGGCTTAAAAGGGATCGGAGTGCCGGAATGCCAATAAAACCCTGAAGATGAATGCAGCAAATTTCTCTTAAACGTTGATTCTAGTCTACCAGATTGTACTGAGTCATATCTAGGAAAATGACAATCTTACAAAATATATCTGCTCTCATTACTGCTTGAAACACAAGGGGATTTACTGCAGCATAAGAAGTGAGGGAGGAGCAGTCCTGATTCTGCAGTATATACTAGTACATACCGGGGCCAGTTTTTCCAAAATGGTGAATTCTGCGGTCATTCACAGCAAAAATTGATGCAGACAATTGTAACACTTTTTACAACTGTAAAAATTCATCGAATTTTACAAGGTTTTCTTCAACTACCAGCTTACTGCTCATGTCCTATTGGAATAACGGCAATACTGCTTCTTCGAGGCTCTCGCGATTTTTCAGTCACACACAATCCCTCATGACGGAAATCAGAGATAGAAACTCACAGTTTCCAGTATCTAAATTGAGAACTTTCGAGTTCCACGTCTCTGCGAAGAGCTCTTCATTCATGCTTGTTTTATTTTATTTTTTATTTTTTTTTAGTTTTCTCGCCCATTCCTAGTACTCGAAATTCCAACCTGTTTCTCTAATCTTGTGCAGGTGCCTACAGGAGTTTCTTCTTTAATTTTACCAAGGAACCCTTAGGCACTCGAAAGACACTGTATTTAGGGAAGCTCTAATAAAATTCTTACACACGAAGCTGCAAACCTAGACCACATATATTTAAAGATAACCATAAACATGAAACAAGGATATGAGATCAACAAGTCACATACCCCCACACATTTAAACAAAATGCATTTCTTGCTTACAAAAATATAAGGTTAAAAATTTTGTGCCATAATTGCAATTTTTAATGTGAAAAGTGGCGTTTTCTTTTCTTCCATAAAGTCTATTTATATTTCGCTCGAGATTGAAAAGTTGAATTCTCGTATATGTCGTTGAATTTTGCCCTCTTCTGTGTTTTGTTTTTGTTGCCGCAAAATTCGAGATACCAGTTCTGCACAAATATATGTCGGCTAAGTGTGTACCCATACGTTTTCATAAAGCTTTTTCCTCTAAGGCAAAAACACTCTTTACTTCATAATTTCTTCAATGAAAAATGGCATTCCTAATAGGAAGAGGCTCCAAAATGGAGATTATTTTAAGTGAAATTAATAATAATATTTGAATTATTTATATCTAAATGGTAGTTTCTTGCGGAACCCAAATTTTCATTCCACAGAACGCCGGGGTTTTGTAGATCACCATATGTGAAACACTACGTTACAGACTCTCGACGTTCCAGATCCCAAATTCTATTTCCCTTTGTAGTTGCTAAGTAGCTCCAAAATCCATCAGTTTTGCTGTGTATTATTTCGTAACATTCTGCCTCCTTACTGTGAGGAGCTCCTAGCCATCCGTAGGCGACCAACCCCAGAACGGGAGGAATGGCAGGCGCTGCGCTGCAGTTCTCTGCTACTTCTGTGACGCATTTGCAGACACCGTCCGCCAAGCGTGTAAGCATGAACTCCAAACGAGTGCGCGTACATCCGGTCGCGCTGCTATTTGACACACGTTACTAGCGTTGGCGTTAGTATATTTCAAGTAAAAGCCCAATATTGAAAATTACATAGCCTATTACAGGACAAATATTTCACGTTGTTATGAACGTGTTTGACAGCCTTTGTGGTCCAGTGCTCAGAATTCCTCGCTATAGATCCAGAGGTCCGGGTTCGATTCCCGGCGCTACCAGATATTTCTGAGAAGTAGTGGGTCTGGAACGGGGTCCACTCAGCCTCGTGATGGCAACTGAGGAGCTATTTCAAGTAAATAGCGCTCCGGTCTAGAAAACCGAAATTAACGACCGTGGGGATCCGTTGCGCTGAATACGCGACACCCTCTATCCACTAAAGTTGGCACTAACTTCGCCGACAAGCGGCGGTCGCTCACGGAGTTCGTTTTGTTTTTTATGGCCGTGTTTTATTTGTATCTCTCAGAAGATTTACCACAACAAAGTCTACTTCAATAGACCACTGTAAGCTTTTAATGAGTGTATGTTAAATGCCATTTAATAGTTTCTGTAGGATCTATTATTAACTTATTTTATAAAAATTCAAGAATTAGTAAAGCAGAATTCTTATGTTATAGTATAATTTAAGGCTTATATTGAAGAGGTAAGAAGTGGAATTAAGTATTCCCCACGTAGTATAGGGCCTCGGCACTACATTTGATCGAAATTCTTTCTCTAGTTTGGGCTATAAATCTTAGGCAAAAGATCGCTCCGCACGCGTTCGTAAAAAGAATGCGTAACAAATGGTGACAATCCTTATTTATCTCAACATATATTAATGTGCATCAGACAGACAGCTGTATCTAGTAGATAACATTGTTACGGACCCATGGAAAAATGTTTTATCTGGAACCTCTATACCACATTCCCAACCATACTGTGTACTTCTGTCATCAATTTCAATATGCCACGCTGTTTGCGGACCGCAAAACATATTTTTGGAGTAGTGCTGTGGTCTTAATTTATGAATTTTGATGGACTTCTGTTCACCAGAGAGAGAAAATTATAGATGGAAACAAAAACTCGTTACTTCAATCAGTGAGCCGTAAATTAAATTTCATCATTCCAAAAATCTATACTGAATGAAATATTGTAAGAATTAATTCAACTAGAAATCTCATTTTAGTTACAAGCAGTATACAATTTCCGTCGCCATTATAAAGAAATATCCAACTCTAGATCACATGAATCACATGTCTAATGAAATTAGGATACGTTTAGGGATATGACTTGGTAAGTGATTGGAGCTGATGGAGAAAATAAATTTAAGGAAATAAAAGGAAGTATAACATGCGGATATCTTTCCGTTTTCTCTGACGAACAAATCGTTGTATACAGTATGAGAGCGAGGATCCGCTTTCCCCCCCCCCTTGGCACTACAGCCCCAGTAGGCCTAGGCCTACCTCCATGAACTTCTAGGTTCACTTAAGTTTTTCTATATTTCCCCCCCCCCTTGGGACTCCTTGGGCGGGTGATAAGCTCGTCGCAAGGCCTCTACCTGTAGACAAACACAGAAAAACGCACACAAACATCCATACCCTCAGTAGGATTCGAACCCACGATCCCCGCTTCCGAGCGAGGGAAGACAGTGCATGCCTTAGACCGCTCGGCTACCGTGACCGGCGAGTATCCGCTTTAGACATTTGAATTTCCATTTGCATATTTCCACTCATTTCATTTTTATCATAATTGAATCAATAATAATATTTTATCTTCACACGGTAATAATCCAATTCCCACAGGGTTCTTCATCGGGGTTCACATTTCAATTTAGAAACTAGTAATTTACGATCTGTATTCAAAATTATTCGGAATATATTTTTGTACTTCCTAAAATTGAAGTATTAAAATGTATCGGTTTTATTCTGAGACTATTTTTCCTTATTCGTTCGAAAAAATAATTCCAGTGCTATGGAAAATTTGTAACCGGATTTCGAGAAATATTTTTGTTGCCACTTTATTAACAACGTTATTCTTTTTCCTAAATATTTCTTATCTCTTCTTAAGTTGTTTCGATGACATAAGTAGATGGAAAACGCAGGGACATAGAACAGGACCAAGAAGAGCGTCGGGAAGAACATCACAACACAATTCAGTGTTTATAGTCAATTTATGAATAAGCGTTTTCCATATGCATTTTACGGTATGTCAGTAGAATGTGCAGTGCAGCTAATATTTAATAGGAAATATGAAATTTTTGTTCTTTTGCTCCACGCGAGGTTTCTGTCCTGTCCTATCGTAGAATTTTTTCTTCACCAAAATAGGCACTCTCATGACCGTAGAGACCAGCAAATGTATTCCAGTCTTAGTAAGTGCTAACTGTTTTTTGAGTGGCTCAGTTCAGAACTTGTTATGAAGAGCTGAAGTATACCTCAGTAAATAACAGCCACGTATGCTCTCATACTAGGTGAACGGGAAGGCTGAGAAATCTGTTCTCCTCTACTAATTAGCAGAACCAACTGAAGGTGTCTCCACATACTCTGAGAAGAATTCAGAGGAGATCGTCACTTCTGCAAACAAGCCTGGAGATGGCTGCCGGAAGTATTGAAAATGAACTATAAAATTGAAATAAATACAATATACGACCATTTTATCGTTAATTCCAAAATTATCGGTTACGTTATTTAGAACAACGCAAGAAAATCTTTGTTTTAGCAATGGCACTGGGATATTGAAAAAATGCTGATAGAATATGAGCAGTAAGCACACTGGAGGCTGTTCCAGAATCCAGCCCAATACCCCAACACACTTTGTTGAATCGACTATACGATTTTCCTTCTCTTGCTAAGAGCCAGGCAGGAAATTATAACAGAGCCAGTGCTGGAGACAGCGCGGTAACCATGGCGACGCATGCCGAGGGGAAGTGATGGAGAACCTGTCACACGAGAAAACAGTCCTCATACGTTCCTCTGCAGTATTTGGTCGGCCTTTGTGGCATATGTGGCACATTTTGCGCTTTGGTACAATATAAGTTAGTGCTGAGAATTCCATTTCATACTAACATAAAGTCAGCTGAAGTTCCGGGGATAAATCTTTACGACTGTCATTATCATTACTGAACTTGTAGCATAAACTCTATCAGATTCTGTGCATGAGCAAGCTGTACCTAAAAAGAAACTTCATCAGAAATACCTACCTCATTAACTTGGAAATTAGGCCACGCGATAGCTCAAGCGGTTCTGGTTCGATCCCGGGTCTGGTCAAGTGGGATTTGTGGTGGACAAAGTGGCGTACTTCGGTTTCCCCTGCCAATCTTCATTCCACCAATTGCTCCACAAGTACCCTCATCTATCATCTGGGGCTGGTACAGTAGGCCAGAAGTGGCCGCAGTACAAGGGACTTAGTTCCGCCCCTCTAGCAATAAAAAAAAACTTCGAAATTTCTTGAAAAACTATTGAGTATACACGAGGATGCTGAGCGAGATTGAATAACACCATTCAACAAGCAGTGTGCTATGTGGAGGTAAACTATACGCTATGAACTTCACAGCAAATTTGGGAACTGCAATATTAGGTTGGATCGGTCTGTCTGTCTGGTCAGACAGAGGGCCTGTTGGGCCGGTTCGTTTGAGCTCTTTCGGTTATTTGTGTCAGCCGTTTCGCTTGGTTTGTTAGGGACGTTTCGGTCGGTGGGTTGATCTCGTACTATCGGTATGTGTGAGCCATTTCAATCGGCTGGGTTGAGTCAGTTCGGTTGGGTCGAGTGGGGCGACTAAGTCGAATCGGTTGGGTCAATTCATTCAGTTTTATTGATCCGGTTCTGTCGGTTGTTTTGAGTTGGTTCATGATCGTTTTGGTTTAGAGGTTTCGGCTAGTGGATTGGAGTGGTTATGCCGGTGAATATGCCTGGTCCGGTAGGTGGGTTGGACCAGTTCTGTCGGTAGGCTGGAAGGCAGCTCGAAACGGATCCGCTCGATTCAAGTTGGATGGTTGGTTGGTTGATTGTTTCGTTGGTTGTTTGGTTGGATAATTGGTTGGTTGGTTGGTTGGTTGGTTGGTTGGTTGGTTGGTTTGTTGATTATTCACCAAACTAATACATTTGCTGGTGAGTGCATAATAAGATAAAATATGAAGAAAGCAGTCTTCTGGGATTTGGCACCGTGTATATGTGGTGTTAACCGACGTTTCGGAGGAACGTATCGCCTCCATCTTCAGGGTAGAAGAAAAAATATAAGAAATCTTCAAGCGAAGAGACCGTGAGAACCGGTAAAAGCAACTGCTTTCTTCATAGTCACCGCCGTGAAAGCCTCAAATCTTACAAGATAAAATATGTTACAGGACGAAGAATATATTCGTTTGGCTCTGCTCCGTCCATGTACCCGGATAAATACCCGTGGTATAGAAGAATATCAGCGATAGTACAGTTGTTATGAATTCTGAATTAATACTAAAAAGTAAAGATCTATATTAGGCTCTTGTGATAGATTTTACATAATTGTAGTGTGAAGTTGCTGATACACTGAAGAGCTATTTCAAGGAAAACGCGGCTCCATTCTAGAAAATCGAAATTAACGGCCGTGTGGATTCGTTGCGCTGACCACGCGGCACCCTCTATCCGCTAAAGTTGGCACTAACTTCGCCGATAAGCGGCGGTCGCCCTGTCGATTCATCCTTCTACTGCGAATAATAAATCGCTGATAATTTAGGATTATATTACTTGCTGAAAATGTGTAGCTATGCGTCCTAGCGTCCTATTTGGGGATACACTGTAATGTGAAGCAGTCGTTTGCCTGTTAGTAGGATCAGTTGTATGATCGAACAAAAGCGAATTTGTTGCCGTGTAGAGAAACAAGACAGGTCTGATTTGAACAAATTGCACATCGGTGAAAGAAGGGTTAGAAGAGGTGAAGGGGCGAGATAAAGGAAACGTAAGACATGAAGAAGAGCAAGAATACGAGCTTTGAGAACAGAACGGGTGAGCGAGAGCAGGAGGAACGAATTAAATTCCTCGCAGCCTCGTTGACTCTTACGCTGTTCAGGCAGCCATGTCTGATTTAGCATCCAGTGTTTCCTCTGCCCTCCCCTTACAGTGCGTAAGTCACCCTTTCTAGCCGTGTAAAAGATATATATCGGACATGAGAGTGAGAGGAACTCCCTCCCAAACAAGAATTTCAATTTGCGACGGGAACACGTGACCGGAAACAGCAATGCGGAAGTTGAAGTAGTGCCTCCGATGCTGCTGGATACTGGGTTTGTATGTATATATTTAACAATACCCCATACAGCCACCTGGTGACAGAGTTGGTAAGTTACAGCCTCTCTACTGAGCCCTGATGGTGAAATCCCGAAACCGTGTTTCAATTTATCGTCGTGTACATCTTTGTTTACGCCTGCGCATTGCTTCTATGGATAGGACGACGATTCTGACTTGAAATTGTTTAATGTCACGAAGAGAAATTCATTTTGTTGGATATAGCAATGGAATCTCCCCTGAGATCCATTGCTCACATTGACAAATAATCGCATATATCAGCGTAGAAAAGATGAAATATATTTCTCTCTCTACGTGGAAGTAAGTTTCATTTTTGTTAAATTGCCCTTATTCATGTAAGTCTGAGAAGAGGATACAGTTGAACGAAAAGCACGAAGAAATGTTACGACGACAATCCCCCAGAAAGATTTCATAGAAGTGCAAGACAAAATACAAAGTACTGAATCCAGTCCTTGCTGGTGATTTTAATTGTGGAAAACCAGAATATCGTAAATTTGGTAGAAGCAACGACAGTGTCAAGCCCAGAACAATCTGATATGCAAGCCTGGCTAGTTCACGGTCTACAACATGGTCTAAACAGGTTTTTGTTTCCCCACAAATTCCAACCATAATCTAGCCTGCGAAATAATCGACGAACCTGACAAATAGGCAGAAATATGAGGTCGTGCAGCAACAAATTCTGTTTGAAAGACTTTTCAGTTTCTCACCACGTAGCAATTCGCCTTAGTTTGGATGTAACATCTCAGAGAGATAGAATAAACCTACTGCGCAGAGAATTAAAAAGCTTAACCCAAATTATTTCACCCATTCCCCAAAATCTCTGATACCGTATTTACGCATGTATAGGCCGCACATTTTTTTGCCAAAAATTCAAGAGGAAAACTGGGGTGCGGCTTATATTCGAAATATTCGAAATCACACTTCAGTTAAAAAAAAATTATATTCATAATTATTAATACAGGGTGTTCTACTCCTGAAATAATATTCCAAGAAAATTGTTTTTTTTTCTATAATTTCTATCTGAAAATTGTGCTGCGGCCTATACACGCACGCGGCCTATACGTGCGTAAATACGGTAATCCAAGTTTCTTTTAGTTGTACGTCATTTACACAAGCAAGCTATGCTCTCAGGTTGTGACACCGTGTATTCTTGTAGGAAACACCTACATTTCGATGGAAATCTCTGCCTCCATCTTTATAATTGAAATATGTAGGATAAGGGTAAAGCCAACGTGTTTCTCTGGGCCTTCTGTATCCGATCACAAGTCTGCGCGGTTTCAAAACCCAGTTGCCCATGATCTAAAAATCCCCGCCATGAAAATCGCAGAACTTAAAACTGCACTTCATCAAATTGTCGTTTCTTCGAAAAGTGAAGTACTTTGTACCTCAGCGCGTACTGAGAAGCAGCGGTGACGCTGAGGCTGATATCCTATTTATAATACGAACATGATCCTTCATTTGACAGACCAAATAATATTTGCGTACTGTTATTTTTTTCTTTCTAGTACAAGTTCCTCGTTTTCTAGCAAACTCAATTTGTGTCTTTCCCATGTTCCTGAAGCTATAGAAGATATCTGGATTCAAATTATATGTAACGTACTTTAGAAAAGCCATGATAATCATTGGTTTAAATCTCCGAAATTGTGGAGTCCGCTTTAGAAAATAAATATTTTTTCAACATTCTGAACTCAGGTACGAGAACACAAGGGTTCTTTTGCTCCATAACAGTAGAGAAGAAGAATACAATGCCTTTGGCTCACAAGTATTATGTCAAAAAATTTAACGTAACATCTGATATTAAAAGTATTTCAAAAATTATTTCCAAACTCTTGTTTTGGTAAAAGCCAAAGTCAGTCACTAGATTTTGCCTTCATACTTCGAAACAATATCTTAGCAGTTAGTATTATTTTATATGACAACTGACCGTAGTTGATTGAGGCACTATGTTACAAGCCGGAAGGTCGCGGGATCGAATACCGATGATGTGGAATTTTTCAATTTACCTAATCCTTCCAGCCGCACTATGGCCTTGTGGTCGACTCAGCCTCTAACAGAAGTGAGTACCAAAAATATTCCGGGCCGGCGCGTAAGGCTGACAAATTTACCGCCATCTATGAGTCGATTGTGTAGATAATGTGGGACCCTCAACATCTCACAACCCTATGGGCCTTCACGTCCTGGTACAGGGATAATTTTACTTACTTACCTACTTACTTCACTTAGCTGTGAGTACGCTGATTTTTACTTCCATAGATGACTTTAAGTCAAACTAGTAACCATGATAACATAGATAAAAGCAGATATACAGAAGACAACACTAGACAACAGCGAAAAATTCTAATTATCTCCACAGAACATTCCTTGAAAACACACCAGTTACTCAGCCAGTAAAGAAATTTCGCGCCTCTTCTGGAACCCGAAAATTTATTAACTGTGAATCAAATAAATTCAGACCATAACTTCAGTCACTACTTGCTTTCGATTTTCCAATGTCAACAATTTATTGACATGTAAACCAACTGGATATCCTCTTCCATTCATGCTATTCGCCTAAATTTGTAGTTACGTACATCACATCTCCTTGTGTACTACATCGCATCTTTTTTTCACAATAAACTTATTCCTTATTTCATTCTACTATTCGAATCTTGATTAGTTACTATAGGATTCTGACGATGGTGTATAACACACAGAGATATTGGGTTTTCGGACTTCATCCATAGTCCTGGTTTTTAAGATAACTAAGAGAAAACACGACGTTTCGGAAACTGGATCTGTTTCCGTCCTCAGGCGAGGGAAAACACCTATTCTGTTGGGTCCCTTAGAAAGAGCTAGCCTCAATCACTGGTCCAGTGATTGCGCACATTTCCATCAGACTACGAGATGTCACAGTATGTTTCGCCGTAGTGTTTTCTATATTACTCCGTCCCCTACAGCAGAATTTCCTTTCTTTACTCAGAACGGATGTGACGAAAGCTAAAATCGGAAGTTGACGTATATTATGGCTGCTGAAATATGAACCCCTCATCTTTTCTTCTTTAAGGTCAGACACTCTAGACATCTATGACTTTTTCCTGTTGTTTCTTATGGAAGGTTTTCATAAATCACTTTTCGTAATTCATCATTGAATACAGTGAAGCCATTTTTATGAAGTGGAATAATGAATTTGAAATTGATTTATGGAACTGCATTCAATTTACATGTAGGATGAGAACCAAACGTAGAAATTGCGTGAAAGTATAAATACTGCTTCTGATACTTAATTATGAGATTTCGTCTAATTTCTTTCTAGAGTTTCACTGTGCTTTCAAATAATCGCGTAACGGTTTCATTTGAGAACAGAAATCAGAATGTACATTATAATCTCGTATCATCCAATCTGTAGCAATTTTACATGCTCTTTCTCAACTCAGAGACTGGAATGTCACATCGTCATGCGCTTATTAAATTCGCTTGTCGGCAGCACGCCGGGTAATACAAGAGATTCAATACGAACTACATCAAAGCACACATAGTTTAAGTTTCACGCTTTGCTGGTTAATTCATTGTTTCTCTCGAATGCGCAGTAAAATAATAATCAGATCCATATCAGTCCTTCGCACATTCGTGTCTTCATGTTCTTCATATTGGATTGTTTCAGACTGTGTTTAAAGTAGTACCTAGCCAATAATTTACCTGTATGTGTCTGGAATAGAAACTTCAATGATTCTTTGTTCGGTGACTGAGTATTTTAGTTTCGCGTTTAATTTTAGTAATATATGCCGTATTAGTGCCTTTCTATAGACCACTTTATCGGTAACCTAGTCTGTTATGACATAAACTTGTCTGTGCTAGACCTCTGAGTGCACGCGCACAAAAATCGTGTAGGTTATCCACGGGTTCATAGGATCTGACTTAGAAGGTTAGTGCAAGAAATGTTAGCAGAGACAGCTTTTTCTTTCACCCCAATTGACAGTCCTTTCCCGCCACAATGAGCATTCTTGGACTATACTTGAAACAGAGAAGCAATACTCTACAGAACTGTACTTACCATCATGAGAATCGTAAAGATATATGATCTTCCTCCAACCGTAATACCGCACGACGTCAATGATAGCTTGATGGTAGTCCGGCCTCATGCTAATGGCGTAGTCTAAGAATCCCGATGATGGCGTTAACACCTAAAAGAGAGTAACATGTGCCTGTCAAATTGCTGACGATGAACTTCAGAATGCGAGGTTTTATACATACTGGTACTGGTTTAAATTATTTTGATTAGAGTCTGGTTTTATGTCAGCTTACATGGGTCATCCTGTTCTTAGAAAATTCTGACAGTTCAGCCATTATATCAGTTGGGATAAATAGATCGAGTCAGTTGGGTCAAGCGATAAAGCTTCTAACTTTTATTCGGGAGAGCTGGCTGACTCCTTCTGTTATTTTCCTCACTTCCCCCAGGCGAATACCGGGATAGCATTTTGAAATAGTCAACAGTCCTTTCCTTCCATATCCTTACCAAATCATCATCTCTACTGCTTAACGTTATATGGACTAAGTTACTGACAGCCACGGTACGCGGGTTCAAACCCGGCGGAGGTCGTGGAATTTTTAAGGGCGGAAAATTCAGGGAACAATTTCTCCGGGAGGGACTTTAAGCCGTGTGTCCCGTGTCGTAGATTTACGGCACGTAAAAGAACCTCATGTCTCTAGGAGACCTCTGAGCTAAATTATAGGCCCTTTCCCGCCCAAGTAGTCTCCAATGCCTCTGGTGGATGGGGGAAACATCAATGTACTGGGGACCGACCTCGTTGGCTCTACGGGGGCTGATGGCACGCACCGTTACCGGTATGGTATGGCGACAGTAGAAATTAAAAAGGGGGACGCACAATGGACCAATAACTGGTCTAAGTGCATAGGGAAACCCACCCCCTCTCATAACAAGACGCAAGCAAATATGGCTCCTCCCCCTTTACACATACTGACAGCCTCGTTAAATTAACATAAAAATAAATTACAGTATGAATAACTCAGGATAACGACAATCTATGGGCTTTAATTACAGTATTAAATTATCTTTTCGGCAACGAATCATGCTCGTTCTGTAGCTCACCAAGCCTTCTACACAAAGGGCCGGAAGCTACGTTCACCATTTCAAGTGCCGACTTTCCAAATGACCTCTACACTCCGAGCGGATAGAACGGCACAGCTGCTGACTGCTTCTTTCAGTTTCAGTCTCTGTATTTAAAAGGCAATCTGCAACTCATATTTTGCAGAAAATATAACTGCAGAACTAGTGGTGCCTTAAGAAAACGACGTAATTTCTCAGGCATTGGCGATAATAATAGGAAATGTTTGGAGATACTGACACCCTGAAGCTGAAATGACTGTTTCTCAGGTGGCAATGATAGTGACAAAATATTTATATAATGTCTATAATGTGAGATGTTCATTATGTGCAACAAAAAGAAATTGCAATCTTAAGCAAAAAACAGAAAGAAGTGGCTTTTCGAAAGAACTAACATAAGCCTGAAAGACCGAATATAGTGATAGAGAAACAATTAACATGTCAATTAATTTAAATACTTAATGCAACATGTATATGTAAAGCCATGAATGCGGGGAGTGGATTTATGTAAGTCCGTGGAAAAAATAACACAAAAAAGACTTTTGAAGAAGTAAATATCTTAAATACAATCGGCAGTGCATTTCCCCTCCACAACGAAATATACCATCAGTTTCATCAACCATAAATCCCATTTAAATCCATTTTATTTATTTAAATAACTGTGAGTCTACATGTGCAACCCATGACATTAAACTCATACGCATTTCGCAGTTTGTAGACTCCCACGATCTGGCAATCGGACGCTTCTGCAAAGTTCCCGTAAATAACTATCTTCATACAACAGAATCGTCCGTTATAGGGTGAATATCACTCAGATGACTAAGAAATTTCCTATATTTTCTGGAACGCAGAAGTTCATTGCCATGTTCACAAGAATCTTCCATCAGGCCCTGTAGTAAACAAAATTAATTCAGCCCAGAGCGTAAATATTTTCTTCTATCTACGCCTTGGCCTCCCTATTTCCTTGGGGGCTTTCGAATAAAGCTACGAATATAATCCTTATCTATTTTTAAATGCCACATGTCCAGCCAATCTCATTCTCCTTAACTGCAGATGTTCCAAAATATTTTTCTAATGTTCCGATAAAATATTAATTTTTTAAAGAGTGCTTACTCAAGCAGCTAATAATTAGGGTAAGTATGGGAGAAAAGGTGGCAATAAGATAAGGAAGCAATTTAATTCAGTGAATTATGGGAACTAATTACGTTTCTAATTGAGAATAGTGTAGCAATTCCGTCAGAACACAAGCCCCCCTACTAACTCCCCTTCCCCTCCAACTGATAAAGTGCAACGAGGTGTTTCACATACCAGAACTGTGAATGCAAATGTATCGCCATGTACTGTATCTTGTGTAAGGTATGTAGCAGCACCGATGGAAGCAATTATATGGTCGGTATATAGAGTCTCGTTTCATTCATTGCAAAGGGGCTTTATGATTTGACAAATACACAACATCTATAAAATGTACCTACTCTAATTAACATAAACTAAATACACGTGGTAGAATCAGTTCTTGACGACTAGAGTCTCTCATGTTCTAGTGTTTAAAGAAATTCCGCATTTTTCATAGAATTAAAAATGTTATTACCATGTTCAACAAAGCATAATACTGATCCCTATCATGAGGCAGCTGAATTCAGTCGAGGCCCATAAATCACATTTCCTTAATATCAAGTTTAATATTATCCTACCATCCTCACCTAAACCGTTATTCCGTAGGACAAGCACCTAGAGAAACGCGAAAATTCAAGGGCTGCACAGAACTGCAGAGCTTAAATTTTCAGATATATGCCTAAACAATAGTTCACAAAGAATTTTAAACTTTGTCGTGACCCGAGCGCGGAATGTAAAGGAAATGTTTATATTTCGCGCAATTATATTACAAGAACAAAGATTTAAGATTCGAATCCACACTATTCTGAGACAGATAATGAGAACACAGAATTTTAGGCTAATATAGTATAAGGACATGACACCAATTTACTGAGTTAATACACGTATAGTTGCTAGTGGGACAATGGGACAATATTGAACATGAGCAAGGGAGAACTTGGGTTTATTTTTGTATTAATTTCTTATGATGGGATGAGACTATGTCCAATTTTTAACGTCGTCCACTATTTGGAGTAAGCTATCAGCCCCTGTTGATTTGTGGTGATAAACGTCGAAGAGTCGGTGGAGTGAGAATTAGCAAGGGAAGCTAAAGTACCTGCCCCAGTGCCACTTGTCTACCACAAATCTTACATGATTTGACCTGAGATCGAACCCGGACCGCCGCGGTGGGAAGCCGGCGACTAATTATCTGAGCTATGGTACGACCAAGAACTTGGATTACTTTAAGCACTGTTCCATCATTTGCCCGGAAACTTCTGCGTTATATCACCGTGTAAAATTATAAATGAGTGCCAACGTTTCGAAAGGACTTTCTGCCTGCATACTCAGTATGAAACACAATACAAGAATTCAACCCTGAAAATGTTCCACCTACCAAATTACACGGTGTCATAGCCCAGAAAACCACAATATGGAATTTCAAATGGCCAGACTTACCTTCTCCGGGAACCAGGGCGTCACGAAGGGCATCTTGAAGGTGTTGCTGTAGGAGTGCAGAGTGTCGAATGAGTCGGGGTTCACGGCCCCGAGCATGGAAAATACACCTCTCGAGAACTGCTTGCATACTGCAACAGAAAGCATATAGATTTGCATGGTACCTGGCTTACCCAGTGTGAGTTAGATAGCGTCCCATGGCAGAGTGAGATGCATATTGAAATGTGTGTGTGGTGTGTGGTGTTAGTGCTTGTGTTTGGAGGAATGATTGGGTAGTGCCAAATTTTGACGCCACCCCAGAACCTGTGTCAAAGTTCTTGTAGTACCAGACATAATTTCATTCGCAGTAACCTATCTCTTGGACGAAATGTTCTAGAATATGGAGCAGAAATTCTTAACGTTAGAATGGACGATAGATAAGAGTGAAGGAGGATATGTTGTAACTTGTGTCAGGTGTCAAATGATATACTTGTCAGTTATGTTGTTCGTTAGCGCTATATCAATTGGTGGTGTTATCCAAACTTCAGTGTTCTAATAGTAGGATGAATATGAATGGGATGTGTGAGGGTAATATTCCATGGAATAGTTCTCTAACTTAAATTATATATACGAAAATATACAATGGACAGAATGTTGAGATGAAGCTGAAAAACATAGAGAGTTATCAAATTATTAAGGATCAACACAGTGATTATCTGTGTTAGGGCGGAACTGAAAACATGCGCTTTGCTAGGAGTGTTTTATTATTAGCGAAAATTCTTAAGCACATGGAAAGAAGGGGCTAAAGTATTGATTCTTCATATGCCCTACATTAGTGCTAGCATCCTTTAATATAATATCTGTAAAACAGCAGATTCTTTAATTTCACATCTTTGAATATTATTCATAAAATAATACTTTTAGAATGGAATTTGATTGTGGATCAATATCTCAAATATATTTATTTTTCTTTTCACAAAATGTGAATTATTTTCCACCCGACTTGTAGCTTTCTTAAATTCTTGGATCTTGCTAACTCGCTAACTTCTTGGCACATTGTTCTTCTTGAAAAGCTAATAGTTGCTCAGTAGTTCAATGAAATCTCAATAATTCGAAAATTAATTTCATTATTTAAAGAGTCAATCACCGGTCCATAATAATGAGACAGATGAATCCATTTCACACTTCCATACTCAGGTTCTATAATCCGTCTATTATTGTCCTTCCATCAACTACTAGGTCACCCAAGCGATCTCTTCATCAGGTTTTCCGACTTAACATTTTGTATGAATTTCTCAACTATCCCATGCCCATCAAATCCTTCGTGATTTGGGCTCGGGTCTTGCTTGGTGTATGACATAGTAGGAAACTGAAGTCCTGTACAGAAAATTTCCTCCCTGTTCTGTGATGTGGCTGTTTCATTTTACCTTACTCCAAACAACCGGTCAAAAGCAACGCTAAGAAAAGTTGTTGAAAGTGTCGTTTAGTGCGAGAGAGTAGGAGAGAGGGAGACACTCCGCCCTTTGCAACTTTCTGAAGAAGACGAAAGAAAGTCCATCGTGTTTCATCCCTCTCCTCTCTGAACATTTCCCTTCCCTTGGGACCCCATCAACACTTCTATATCATCCAAGACTCTCACATCGGCGTCCTACTCTTAAGACACTTTTATTTCAAAAGCTACGACAAGGTGAAAAATTATACTCACTGTATTCTTGGCAACATTATTAAACATGAAGGCGAAGAATACGAGGAGGTGACTATTGTTCGCGGCTTCTAAAGTACGAAAGATGGCGGTGGCTCCACGATTGTCGTCATTTTCCTGTCTTCTGGGACTTTTAAGTGATCATCATTTAGCTGACGGCTTTGTGTACAGCGAAGGAAGTCTCATTGTTCTCCGTTTGCAATTACGGCTCGAGGAAGTAACGCTTCTTGTGCTTTGCAGACAGATGGCCGCATTCGATTACTCTCTAAGGCAGCTGAGCACTCTTGTTTGAGACGTGTGTGTTATTCTGATGGCCGTAATTATCCCAATTTCCCTTAATAATACTGGTTGGACTTGAGACAGTGTTTATGAGCGAACTGTTTACGATTACGTGGATTGGGAATGGAGGTAATGTGCTTGACCCCAGTCTGTTTCTACACCCGGGAGCAGTACATTCTGAAGGAAGTGTTCTCAACACAGACCACCTATAGAAATATCCTATCTTATGTCCTGTTCCAATGATAAATTTCTGAGTAATTCCAATAACATAAGGAAAAAATTAAATAAAATAACCATTTTTCCATGAAGAATATGAGGGTTTAGAAGTAAAATTCCACGCATTCTTAATTTTTGTATTATATGGGATGTCTGGTCAGATCCAAAACCCAGCGGGTTTCTTCGTGGGGAAGAGTTCCCGGCATGCACTTGATAAGGGGGCCTGTGGGCCCAAGAGTCTATCTGGACTGGTTGACGAAAACAATTATCTGTGCCCCTTCCAGGAACTGAGTTCCGGAAGTCGCTTATAGTATACTCACTATACTCACAAGGAATGAATGCATAAGTTTAATGACTTTTAAAGCATTTAGCAAATACTTTTAATTAAATATATTTTGGTGTCTTTCATATAAGATTATTGACGGTATACTTACGATCTAAAATGATACTTACTGATCTACACTAACTCCTCCCCAATCATATTTCACTGTACATTTATGTTTTAATATCACATAAAATGTCTTCTCTTCTTCTTCTCGTATGAAATGGTGGGATTTCCTCTCAGAGATCAAGAATCTTCGGGTTCTGCTACCAGAGGTATGAGGGCTGTTATATAGAGATATAGACCTACCCAGTGATAGCCATTTTGAAAGCACCCTTACTATTTCAGAACGCTCTGAATAGAAGTTCATGTAGTCAGATCTTCTACAGTTCTGTAATAAGGAAGCCTGGCGTTTGATGATCATCCGAATTCTCATTGAAGTGCCATAATTTTTCCAGGCACAATATATTGGGTTCCAAGTATCTGTTTCCGGAAATACGCGTATAACGACGGAATCCTTATCGTCGAAGTCTGAATAAAATTTACGATACTTTACCACAATTTCCTTCTCTGTACAGACTCCCGCAGCGTTGTGCTTAAGCATACGGACGTCTTTACTCTACCACAGCAAATAAAGTCATCTAGATTCTGAAGGGTTCTGATGATGCTGTATAACCCTCAGAATTACAGATTTTTTTTTATTTTGTCAACAAGATCACATGACAATATGGAAATCTTAAAATTACTCCTAAACATTGCTGTTCGTGGTTTTGCTTTTTGCCTCAATTTGTTGTATTTAATTGCCACTTCTTTTTCTCTCTTACGCTTAGTTACGTTCATATATTATCAAAAATGTTATTGTACAATTTCCTGTTAACTCCAGCTGACAAATCATGATCCCATGTATTTTATAGCTGTAGTCATACTGACATAAGTTGTCCAGTGATTGAGTTGGGTTCCTTCTAACGGACGTAATATAGTATGCCTCCCTCTTCTTCACCTGAGGACGGAGACGGATCCAGTTTCCGAAACATTATGTTCTTTTGTGTTCCTTAAAACAAGGGACTATGGAAAGAGTCCACAAACCAAGTAATTCCGAATAAAGGGCTGCGCCAAAGCTCAAGCGGTTAGTTGCTGGTTTCCCACCGGGGCTGCCCGGGTTAGATCCCGGGTCTGGTCAAGTGGGATTTGTGGTGGGACAAAGTGGCGCTGGGGCAGGTTTTCTCCTAACACTTCGGTTTCCCCTGCCAATCTTCATTCCACCAATTGCTCCACAATCACCCTCACATATCATCTGAGGCTGGTACAATAGGCAAGAATTTGCCGCAGTGCAAGGGACTTAGTCCCACCCCACTAGCAATAAAAAAAGTCGGAATAAAACTTCTGTTTTCCTGACTTTGAATTATTTGAAATTCTGTACCTTCATATCTTCGTTGTTGTCTTTGAAAATCCCAAATCCAGTGTACGTATACATTATGCTTAATTTTATAAAGGAGAGTCCAATCGATCGGGAATCACTGGAGTAGCTGAAAAAGAAGCAGGACATTCCTCTGAAACACTCGTATATATATCTACCGAACTACACGGTCTCGCATCCCAGTAAGCGGTAATCTTAATATTTACTGCTGTGAGAACCTCACAGCTCGTCAATCAATCCTTTCGACTGGGCACTGATTAGACATAACATAAGACGCTTCAGTGGTCACAAATTGTTCGTATTCAGGAGGAGCTGGGTTCAAGTCGCAACCCAGAAAAAATTATCCGATATTTTTGCGTATTTACCCACTCCCTCTCTTGTAATAACGGGATAGTAATTTGAAATATACTGAAGACAGTCCCGTCCGCACCATTCATTTCAGCTTCATTATTGAGACATCAACTATTTGTTCGACGCTACAGAAGCTAAGCAGTTGATGGAGCCGTTGAATGTACCAAGAATAAATAGATGCACGATTTTGATTTTGCCCTCGTGCGAAATGAACTTCCACAGCCGACGTTCTTGTTTCTAAGAAGAAGACATAAGCACGAATATATTCCGGAAATAATAGGACGCCTCTTCCCACATATTGATTTGTAGCAGGCATATATCTGAAAATGTAGATTTGCATGGAATATTTTCTCCCATCTTTATATTTGTGGATTGGTTTTTGTTTTATTTAGTAATATTTGTGACCGAATACGCATCCCTCAGCGTACTGAAAATGAATGTCCCTGCTGGATATCGTTCTTTTAATTGAATTTTGTACTGTCGTGCAAGTAACTGTTTAGACGCGAAACCGTAAAAATGAGAAAGAGAACATGGAATATTTGGCATCATTCTCACGACATGGTGGAAATTCTGGAAGCCTCACATAAGCTCCATTTATGTTCTACCTATATGTGTGGTTTTACACTAATAAATCACGTATTCTTTCCTGTCCAATTAAAGGCCGCGGCTCGAACCTCAGTCTGACAGTAAAGTAACCCGATTTATGTCTCTCAGATAGCTTGTAATTTGATCACGTTGGATCACGTGACTAAATAAATCCGAGGTTTTGAACCGAATAGTCATTGGGATTGTTTGACTTGTGATTCACGTAATTGCTTAACTGTCGCAATATTTTGGTTGCTTGTCAAATAAAACAGAAGAAACTGTTTTCAAACTTGGGCAGATATTTTGGAAAACCTAATGACTGATTATTTAAGTGAATCCTTCAGTGCAAACCAGAAAGAGAAAGCCAGTTTTCAAGAGATGTGTACAATCTTCGAGACCACCAAGTAAATGGGAATATCAACATGAAACACAAAAAATGCTAATCTGCTTCCTGCGAGCTTCATAACTTGTAAGCTTCTCCATTTATACTCGTAATTAGAATGATCTAGTCAAGGAGGATGAGATGGGCATGGCATGTAGCACAAATGGGGGGAGAGGAGAAATGTGTATACGATATTGGTGAGAAAGTCGGAATGAAGGAGACCACTGGGAAGACCAAAGCGTAGATGGGTGAATAATTTTAAAATGGACCTCAGAGAGATAGGATGGGATGGTATGGATTAGATTGATCTGGCTCAGGATAGAGACCAGTGTAGGGCTCTTATGAACACTGTAATGAACCTTCGGTTTCCATAAAATGCTGGGAAGTTGTTGAGCAGCTGCACAATTGGCAGCTTCTCAAGAAGGGCTCAGCTCCATGAGTGAATCTTCTTGCTGTATATCATGTAAATTATCCATTACCATTATTTTTCCTTATGAACACTCATATAGATACACCACATTAAATTCTGGAAGGTTTGCAGCAATGCATTCATAAAACAGGATCAAATATTTTGTCGGATGAGCGGAATTTGAAAAGCGACAACATGCGTTCCCACATGGCATTTAGAAAGAATGATTCTCTTTTGCACAGTTAAAACGAATAACATTACTGGAATGCTCGCCATTCTTCATTTATTTTGACGGTGTGTGACAGTCGAGTAAATGTTTATTTTTGAATAACTTCTAATTATGTGAGGAGAGAGTTTAGACTTGATTATGTCTGTGACAATAGTCGATTTGTTACACAAATATTTTGTTGGACAGTTTTGATTATGTGGGGCATTTTTGACGTATAAAACCTCCCCGAAAGTAGGTCCGTTTCTAATTGCAGATGTAGGCCTAAGGAGGAAAAAAACCGGACACAGTTGGGTCCGTTGGAAGTAGTCCAGTGACGAAAGGAGCTTTTTCTAAACGTCTAACTGCACTTCAGCATAATATTCGTGTAGTAGTGCAAGGTATTTCGGAAAGTAATTCCCAGCAACGTTTCCAGCCATGGCAGTGGGGCGGAATGCAACACGCATTGAGGTTCCGCGACACATTATTTTACGAGGAATAAGCCCATTTATTTTTCAGACTTTGTGTAAGTGGTCAAGATGAGTTCAGAAACAATTTGACGACATTTGCAGTGCGGATCTAAGCAAATCCATAAAAAGTACTTAATTAAGGACACTTGGTAATCTGGCAGAAACTCTAAGTGGGTGCTTTCGAGCGTAATCACCACCACACAAAACTGCTCAATAAAAATGATCATTGATGGATGAATAAATAGGGAAGAATATAAATAATTTATCTTATCTTCAGTTTATGCTTTATTTAAATTATTTTAGTCGTGTATGAAGACTTCTTGGCCCAAGATACTGTGAATAATATTTTGTCTATTTTCGAGAAAATAATTTCCCTTTTACGTTAACAATTTTCATGTGGTTACGGACTATATTCAGTTAAAAAATGTTTTTCGAAGACAAACTTAAGCTGCTAAGGTTTGAAACTGTGGGCTGTGTATTCCAAGGCGACAAGGAATAGCTTTAAAGTACCGGGAAGTATTGCTAAAGTTGCTTCAGTATTTCTTAACAAGGCTTACAAAGATCACAACTTGTAGCCTGTATGGGACGGCTGTCACCTTCTTAAATGTTTTTAACAAAGGACATATTAACTTTATGGGCAGCAGAGCCCATCAAACACTTTAAAAGAATGGCTGAATTTGCAGTCAGATGAATGATGAATACAGACATTATAAAATGTATTAATTCCTTGGTGTGTAGGATGATTTTCCTTACAGTTTATTATTGAAACATGCATTAGCATTTTAGAATATATATTTACGGAATTCTCACTCCGGTGATCATGAAGAGCTTTATCTTCTGGTATATAACGCCATGTAATCCTTTAAAAGTCAACTTATGTGTCGGTTTCGAGTTCTACAAATAAGTGAAGCAAGAAACCAGCATGAAGCAGGTAGCAAGCAGAGTCTGCTTTTTCCTCTGAAATGTCGGTTAAATTCATACTTATGACGTATATGTACTGTTTTGAAAGTAATTGCACCGTCTCACGATGATTCTTCGGAGTCGGGATTCTTTAGTGAGTATAATGACTGGAATACCGGGGTTCGATTTCCGACAGGAGCAGGAGTTTTACCTTCACCACTTTGTTGGGCCGACCAGCATCTCTGCTTCAGTGGATACTAAGATGTATTAAACCCGGGAAAAGCAAGCAGGGACTGAATCTGGTCACTCACCTCCAACCAGTGCCGATGCTATGTTACACGTGTCTTCATGGTATGGTGCTTAATTAAGAACAGGTACAACTCGAATGTATTTCAAAGATTTCTAAATTCCCGGATGTAGCACCGTGTAGAAAGCTAGAAGGTTATCCGAAAATTTACTGACTCACCTTCAGAATCGAAGAGTAAGTCAAGCAAGCATCAGAAGAAAGAGAAGCCCCTTCGGCACTCAAAATGGAAGTAGCAGGTTCTTCCGAAATGCTGACAGTAATCTACCAGACTGCCAAACATCACACCCGAGAAGACGACAATCTTCATTGTTGCAGCCGTGCGAAGCCCAAACGTCCATGTCTTGTGTCTAGAATCCATGCGCTTAGGTGTGAGTTTGTCACTCACCAAGGTCCTCACACACTTCTCTAAATTCACTCGGTATGTAATTATGTTTAATGAGTATCATGGAATAAACAGAAAGCAAGTACAGCTACAGACCGTGTAACAAGATGAAAGAACAGTGAATAGAGACTAAGGTGTGTTCTCTGGTTTGGTGGCTCCCAGCGGGAGGGTACCTGGCAATTCTCTGGATCTTACGAGTATTATGCATACTGCTACGTAGCTAACACCATCGGGCTCCAATTTTCCTGTCTCCTTCCTTGTCTACTCTGCAGTCTTCCAGTGTTTTCTTCTGATTGCAAGTTTACAGTTTCTTGGAGTAGAGAAAATTTACGAATACATTTTGTGCCTTCCCTCCGTGTCGTTTTCTTTGGACTGCTGTGAGGGGGAATCATTGGCGGATCCTGTCACAGTCGAATTATAAGCTTCCAACGTTATATTTTGAATCGAAAAAGGTCATTAGCATTCACAAGTTTAAATTTATATTTGTATGCTGTGTGTCGTAGGGCAGTTGGGTTAAGTAAAAGTGCAGATAAGTTATCTTCTGCTAATCTGGCTGTCTTTTCCCTTCATTCGTGTTTCTGTAACGGGGGGAATTTTATTCTACTCATAAGTTCAACAAATCTTTCAGATTCATTTAATGTACGGAAAAATGCTCTGAAATGTTCTCATAGTAATCCTATGAATATAAACTTGTAAGGTAAAGTTATCCCTGTGCTTAACTAATTAAACACTACGCCACGAAGGCCAATGGGGAGTAGATGTATAGATCCTCATTTTATTGACCTCGGCACTAGTGGAGGTGCGCCCCAACCACGTTACTCCCAAGGAAAAGGCCCCCGGTTACCATTGTATAGGAGGTTGGGTGGACCCCAAAGCCGGTCTGGACGATATATAGAAGAGTGAAAGTTTTTGCCCCACCGGGACTCGAACTCCGACTCCTCCGTCCTCCAGCCCGTAACCAGTCACTATACTGACTGAGCTATCCCGATTCCTGACTTGTATAACTTTTTTTTTTTCTATTTCTTCATACTAGATTCATAAAAGGCGTCTCTATGACAACTTTTTTTTTTCCTTGGCACTATAGCCCCAGTGGGCCTAGGCCTACCTCTATGAACTTCTCCGATGACATAACTTATTGGATTGAATATCACTGATATTTTCTTCTTTCCAATATCCTGTTGATCGAGCTGGTTGAACAGTAACCAATATAGCATTAATATACGTAAACTCGCATTCAATATTAAAAGACATATGAAAAATAGATATTTCTTATTATTCTTATTTTGTGATATGTCCAATTCATATATTTTCAAACCAGTAATGTGACATCGTAAATCTAGCTGAGATATCCAAGGGATATTTGCAAGATAAATTTGTGAAACCAGTTATGGGATTGGTCTGAAGGCGGCATTGCAACCTCGACCTTCGCCACAGATATATTTCTACTACTATTAGGTTATTCATTCTGCGAAATCGTGATTGGACGTAAGAACTGGTCAGTGGGAGAGGTCATCTGTGGACAGGGTAGCTACAGATTGGACTTGTTCATTTCCACGTCTTCTCATTTCGTGACCATTCAGAGCAATGCACAAATGCGGAACTCTCTACAGATGACAAATGCTGTTTGTTGATACCGTGTATTCAGTGAAATTTGCAATTTAATGTTTAGAGGGGCGGACAAATTGTGGGGACGAATTCCACATAGTGAAACAATAAAAATGCCCATATCGACACGTGTCCGGAAACATTGGTTTGTTGTTTATAGCTGAAAGAGTACATTTATAATAAATGCTCAAAAATTTCCTCTGTGAGATTCAGTTCACAGCTCTACACGTCTTATCCTGGACGGCTGCATCCGTTCAAAGATGCTAGTGTAGCTGCTGTTAGACTGACAGACAGCCACAGTGTAATAGTGAAGTTCCTCTTCATTGTCAACAGGAACTGCATACACGAGGATATTTAGGTATGTTCACAGGTAAATATCCAGAGGCTTCAGACCTGGCGAGTGTGGGGGCCATGCAATTGAGCCTCCTCTACCAACCCAACGACCATAACAGGTGTTTTTTTTCCATGAATGCAGCCTGTTGTGTATCATATATTATTTCTTACTGAAAACCGTCACAACACAACATCAGTAACAATTGTAAACAGCTCTAGAAGATAACTTTGCTACATGTTTCGGCCTTCCATAAGGCCATCATCAGGCAAATACATTAAATCTTTCGTTATTGAATTGCATGTTAAATATAAGTCACAGTGCTGAACTTCCAAGTATATATGTACAATGGTATAAAATGATATGAGTGAATACAAATATAAATCTATCTAGAAAGCAGTTTTCAGGGATTTGGCACCGTGTATATGTGTTGTTAACCTACGTTCCTCCGAAACGTCGGTTAACACCACATATACACGGTGACAAATCCCAGAAAACTGCTTTCTTCATAGTCACCGCCGTGAAAGCCTCAAATCTTTCCTAGATTTATTTCTCCATCAAATCGGACGTTTACACAACGGAGTGGCCCGTCAAATAGTAACAAATATAAAGCAATAGCATGCTTAATAACAACGGGCCTCCGGACACCACATCAGCCATTGTGTACACAATATGTCCGTATAAGCATTGCATGTATTATGTTTGCAACTACCAACTTCCAAGTAACATCGCATATACAATTTTTAACTATACTTTTGTCTATGTAACTGATCAATTAAGATTTTAACTTTTATTGTAATTTATATTTGTATTCACTCATATAATTTTATACCATTGTACATATATACGTATACTTGGAAGTTTAGCACTGTGACTTATATTTAACATGCAATTTAATAACGAAAGGTTTAATGTATTTGCCTGATGATGGCCTTATGGAAGACCGAAACATGTAGCAAAGGTATCTTCTAGAGCTGCTTACAAGTGTTACTGATGTTGTGTTGTGACGGTTATCAGTAAGAAATAATATGTGACAGGTCTTATTGAGAACATCGCACAGAGCACGGCTAAAATGTGCCGGAGCACCATCTTGCATGCAACACATTCGTGCCCCGACTGCTAGTGGCACATCCTCCAATAGCTTCGGGTGATCATAAAGAGGGAACCTCGGTAGTGGTTGCCTACAAGTCGATGTGGCAAAAGGTTCAAGCCTACAAATAATCGCCAACAATCCTTGCCCACATATGATGCTGAACTGCTGCTGGTGTCTATACATTATGCATTCGGCTGTAACACAAATTAAATGTTGTCGGACACATGTTGATAGGGGCATTCTCCTCCCTGTTTTTATATGTGGAACTAATGCCCAAATTTTGTCCGCACCTTTCAGTTACACGTTGTATAAGAGTGGGCCTGTGGATGGTTTATCTGTAGCTACGTAGAAAATTGTTTACTGCCGAGTGTATGTGGGACTTCGCATCAATACATGGGGGCAAATGGATTGTATGGTGGCAATGTGGAAATTATAGCTATTATTGGAATCTATAGCTTGTCTGTCAGTGTTCATTTCATAACTGAAGGCCAAACCATCCAACCACTGACTGTTACAATTGATCGAGTTGTGGCTGAAAGAAATGTGCATCCAGATTACCTCTCTGTTGTTTGGTGGTAAACTGGATAGTAGCCGCTGTGATGTGCTGTTGTCAGTTCATGAGAGAGAGAAGTTGCATATTTTTGACGATGTTCATTTTTATGTGCCACGTTTGTCAAAAACAATCCATCTAGATAAGAGCATCATATTCTTTTCTGTCAAATTTACTGTCCTTTGTATAATTTTTTCCATAAAAATATAAAGCTGTCTCTGTGCTTAACTAATTAAGCACTACGCCATGAAGATGCATGGGAGAGTGGAAGTATAGATCCACATTTTCTTGACCTCGGCACTAGCCGAAAATGAGTGGTCAGTTTCACACTTCTGCCGCTTTAAGCCAGGGGAAATAGCCCCCGGTACCCAATGGATATGAGGCCGGGTGGGCCCCAGAGCCTGTCTGGACGGTATGGAGAAAAGAAAAATCTGATCCTACCGGGACTCGAACTCCGACCCCTCGGTCGTCCACCCCGTAGACAGTCGCTATAACGACTGTACTACCCCGGCTCACTGTGATTTTAAAAAACTGCTCAAATTACTGCGAGCATTTTTTTTCATCAAATTTGTTCTTATAAATTTCCACTGAAATTTAACAGATTTTATACGGGGCATAGAATAAAATTTAGAAACTTGATATGTTATATTGAAATAAGGAATTCTACTTAAAACAGGAGAATAGACATTACCTAATTTTAAACAATAATTGCTAATATGCGATAAATATTTTTATAAAAAAAACAATAAAATGATAATATGTATCATAGCCTAGTTCTCATATGACAGCCGGCTTCTGGTAAATAAGGACATTACGATGGAATGCAAGATTAATGAAACACAGGAAAGAACTATTTCTCTGGCATATTTAATGATTTTAGCAGAATTCTTGTTGATTTTTGTGCATCAGGCAACAGTAATGAAGTTTAGGTTTTCATTTATCCGCATGTTCAGGTACCACTAATTTGATATCTTATTGAAACGTTACACACACTTTAGGTGAAGTTTTCACAGATTTTAATATCTAAAAGGTAAGGTGATAAAGCTGTCACTGTAACCGGGCCGTGGCGGCCCATAAGTTTGTAAGACGTCGAGGTTTCCACATTTTATAGACAGTCGGCTCAAAAATGGCGATGATGATGTCAGTCTTACACTCCGACTGAACTTAAGCCCTAGGAAGGTTCTTGGAACTGATTTCTGCTAGAGACTGAGTCGATCCCAAGGACATAAGCAAATTTATTCTCCTTTTACTAGCATCCATCTGTTTATATAGTAGTCCAGAACAACCTATTGAATAATCGCTTTCAGACTTAGTTCATCAGGAATAAGCAAATTTTAGTAAATACTTGTTTTCTGACCAATCAAGGAATGAATGTTAAGTTGTATATTATCGATCGGTTTCTCCACCCAGTGGCGCATCCTTGTGTTGTAAATAATAAACAAGGAGAAAATGGGCCCCGGACACACTCGCAATACGGAATTCAAGTGTTTAGGTCTTATGATGTAACAATAGCTAATGTGACCAAGAAAAATGTGCGGTTGCACAGTTAGGTACAGAAAGGATATCAAAAGATGGATGATCGCATGACAATTATTATTTTGACAGTGTTGTGGTAGGCAGATTTTCTGACGTTTCGGAGAACATGTTTGTGTTATAGGCCTACAGACGTACAGACGAAACGGCAATCCGGCATCGATACTGAACTTCGGGCCACGAGTCAGTGGGAAAGTCTGCTTTATGGAGGATGCGTGATAAATAGGGATGTGATCACCGAGGTTCTCACGACGATGATTGTGAGGAATGTTATATTCTGGATTGTGATGCTGCGTAGTCCTTAAAAAAATTGGTAACGATCTACTACACGGCGTCACATCCAGAAGCGGAAGAATACCGCTCATAACTGTCACATTTCTCGCCCCATGATTTCAGAAGTGAAAGTCACACAAAGAAAGAGAGCACAAACATAACGCAATGTTAGGTTTCTCATCCCAAGTCCGAATGTCTGTTTCACTTCGTCTGACTGTGACACAACTCCCGTCCCTCGACTGCCTATGGTTTCACTGCTGCACTTCTCAGTCGCAAACAAACCACTGCCTCACTGGTGAGCGTATGCCGGAGAGAAAATGTAACGGGACAGGTTCACATAGCGTGGCTTCTCCTAGCTCTGTCTCAGCTAATTCCGTTTTATATTCGAATATCAATAAAAATTCCGTGGGATATGTGAAGGGTTGGTAAAACGGCAACATTGTAGACATGTATTCAGAAAGCATTTGATCCGAGCCTGGTTTTGGTTACCGGCTGTTCTAATCGCGTCGCCCTCATAAGTCATTTCAGGCATCAAACAAGAGGATACATTGAAATGGCCCACAACTGCCATCCGCTCACCCTTTATGATTATATTGTCATAATATTCAACATTATGTAACATGTGCATTTAAAAGAGCGTTGTTGAATAACCTAGGAATCGGTCAGTCAGTAATGCTGTACAGTGGAAGGTTCGGACCGGAGAATTCGTGTTTTGCATTCGAAACAGCAGAACCGGCACAGCGCATAAGCGAAACAAGCAGCCACCATGGGTAGCACATTTTAAAAATGTATTTATTTTTGTTAAATGGAAATTAATCCACGTTTCTCTTTTGTTCTTATAGTTACCAATGACTTCCAATAATCTAATCATCCTGTACAGAAATGTAACAAACTACTTTAAGAATCCATCAGGAATGAGGTTTTTCATCAGTGCTGGGAATGTTCTTTTCTTAATCGTGATGAATTTTGAGAAAATTGTTGTTTATGCCGAAGAGGCCTGAGTTGTGTTCCTCATCCTATGGAATTTTACTGAGGTCTGTACCTGCGTTGTTAACTAAGGAAGTTCTTTTGTGAGTTCTGTCATTTGCCTTCATAGCATTAGAATTAATGCTTTATTTTCTTCCAAGTTCCAATTATTAAGACAGTATGAATCACATAAGAAAGGAAACATCTTATCTGCTACGAAACAGCATCACGGCTATAATCATGTACAACTAAAAACAGTTCACGTATCAATAAGGAGAATACTATTATCCTCTTTTCCAAAGCTTAGCGCCTTTAAGACGTGTTGGAACATGTAAGCGGAGCTTCGCACTTAGTGACGTCTAAGGTTGTGACCAATTCATTTCTGGCGGAAGGCTCTCGGTTCCTGTAGACTGAGCAGCTCGCTGCAGAAGGGAATAATGCTTGGTGTTTCTCTGGCGTTAAATAGTTCGGCAGTTTAGTTTTGTTGTCTTGGTGTGTTAATGAATTCAGTTGGTTTATTAACTAAAACAATCCGAGTCCTTCTTGTCACTGAGATAGCCACAAAATTTGCCGCGTTTTGTGAGACGGACAAAGATTCTTTATCGTTTTTACAATAGCCCAACTTTGTTCTCTTTCCTGAACCGGAGCAGCCCGGGCCACATAGTCATATAATGTTCTGTAACGCCAATTTCTCATCTACGTCTACGTTTCACAAATATACTCTCCTAGTCTGATTTTCTGACTGAAATTATAGAGATGTTACTTTGTTGTAATTATCTAACGGTATTGTCGAAGATCAAATTTAGAATTTATTAAAGTAAAGTTTATTCCCTCTATTAGCAATGTTGCTTCTTTATTTCTATGAGTTTGCAGTGTTCTCTCAAGTTACTTTGAAGCTTACACAATTTATAACATTCAAGCGCACACCAGAAAAGCTTGAGATATGTTGGTTAAATCGATTTCAGATCACGGAAGTTAGCAAAGAAGTTCAAAAGGAAATATACGAAAGTTTCCCGCAGTTTGGGACTTTATTACAGGTCCTGTAGCTTACGACGAAGTCAATCTCAAAACTCCGATTTCAGTCTATGTTCAAACGAAACCCTTAAAGAATTTGTAGCTTACTTAACGACAATGAGTCAACTGCCAAAGTCCTGTATCGTCGAATGACGGGTGTTTGGATGCTTAAGAATGACTAATGAATAGGAAGATAAATTTTCGACAAACAATTTTGTATAAAATTGCATACAATCAAGAAACATAATCAGCAAGTCAGTCTGTGGATTTCTGATTTAAGAGAATATATTAAGAAAAACATTTCGCCTAGGTCGTTTATCCATAAGATCCGCCCAGGTCCTAGGCTTTTTTAATATTTTCGACAAAGCTTGTGTTTTACGGTGAGGAATTACTAGCCCAACCCCCAAGCTGGAGGACCAACCCTTGTCGGCTCTGCTTATCCAATATATTGTCAGCTTCCTTCAATACCTGGGGAATGGTGAGGAGAATATTTGGACCAAAGAGTGATGAAGTGAAAGGAGGCGAGCTCATTCAAGTATAATTAAAACGAACAAGCCAAGGAAAATGAGATGGGCAGGGCATGTAGCACGAATGGGGAGAGGAAAAATGCATATAGGATATTGGTGGGAAAGGCGGAAGGAAGGAGACCACTGGGAAGACCAAGGCGTAGATGGGTGGACAATGTTAAAATTGATCTCAGAGTGATAGGATGGAATGGTACGGACTGGATTGATCTCGCTCAGGACAGGGACCAGTGGACGGCTGTTGTGAACACAGTAATGAACCTTCGGGTTCCATAAAATGCTGGGAAGTTCTCGAGTAGCTGTACAGTTGGCGGCTTCTCAAGAAGGGCTCAGTTCCATGAGTGAGTGATATCAACGGAGTAACTCGATTGGCGACGCCGTGTGTGTATTTCCTAAATAATACGCTTGATGAATGTTAAGCTTCTACGTATCAAGAAATGCTTTTGATTCCGTTCGGTGTAACAGAAAATCATGGCTGAATTCGTTTGTCCTTGTCCTTCACTAGAAGTGTTACTGTGCCAGTATAGGCTGGATATCGCTCACTATTTGGCATAGGTCTATTTTTATGTAGAACTTTTTCATGATTTCACATGATTGGTTATTATTATACGTTTCACTGCTTTATTTTCATACCCCGTTTTGCAGTTCCTTTATTTCTCCCTTCAGGCAGTTCAGTCTCTAAACCCGCAAAGATGGGTAGTGTGAAATGTCAGTGTCATTTGCTCGGAATGGAATGTTTGGAACCTTAGTTCGTTATGGAGAGTTTTTTTTTTTGGTACTACAGCCCCAGTGGGCCTAGGCCTACCCCCATGAACTCCGTTCACTATGGAGAGTTTACCATTTCAGATTTATGAATTGGATAACAACCAGACTAACTAGTCTATATAAGCACAATAGATCACTGTAGGTCGCGGTGCAAGGGCCGAGAAGGCCTACCCCTCATATATTCAACTAGTCTATATAGCAAACTGAAGTATATTTTATAAAATACTTTCAAGGAGAAAATGGCAAGGAACCAATAATGCATTGGTTCTGTTCTTAGGCTGAAACTACCAACTGCAAAGGATTTGCATAATTAAACCGAAATATTTACGTCCTTGCTCTAATCTAGTGAAACTAATAGCCATAATGTAATATGGGGACAGAAGATGTCTCTTAGATTTAAACAGTCATTTAATAGGATTTAAACAATTTAATCAATTCGGGTATATATATTTGAAAATATTACTTCTTGTGTCCTTTTACTCCTTTTATAGCCTGTTCGAAGTATTTTTAATGCTGGTAGGACAACTGAGGCATAAACGATTCCAAATTTTGGAGTGTATTTAAATGGCAGTTGAGTGATTACCAAATGAATTGTGTTGACATTTCATATTTCATCATCCGTTGCTGTAAGAGAAGGGAAAATTATTTACAGCTAGAATTAACGCCCGATATTCATGAGGGATTTTGTAACGTGTAATGAGATTAATGCTGCAAGTCAGTGTTGAGTTGATCCTATTGCTTGCCCTCAAGGCGTTTGGACTACTTTCCTTGTACAAAATAGTTTTAACTATCCGACGAGTTGCACAGAACTAGAAGAGCTTACAGCTGTATCAGATAATGCCTCTCTGTATCTTATAACACTGCCGTATGTAAAGTAACACGAAATACCCGTATTTACGGTACGGCTAATGGAAATAACTCTTTTAGTGAAATGAGAAATTAAATTATTTCCTACTATCTATCGACAGTTATGCTTTAGAGCGGGTCGGCATAACGGTAACGTTGTAGACTAGGATTCGGAAAGTGTTCCCTTCGATTCTTCACAGAGAAAACACCTATCCTGACTGAGGTTTTTCGTAGTCTCCTCAGTCACTCCAAATTAATTTCAGCATGGTACGTCGATTATGTTACGACCGCCTCCTTCGGGAGTTTTTCCAAATCATCATTCAACCATCTTCCCACCATTTCACCTCATACACTCTAGCTGACACTGTCCTGCCATAACCCACAATGCCTAGGATGACGATGCAGACTTCTGTTCATACACTCTAGCTACTGACACTGTTCTGACATAACCCACAATGCCTAGGATGGCGATACAGACTTCTGTTCATACAGTCTAGCTACTGACTGTGTCCTGACATACTCACAATGCTAGGATGGCGATATACACTTCTGTTCATACAGTCTAGCTGACACTGTCCTGACATAACCCACAATGCCTAGGAGTGTGATATACACTTCTGTTCATACAGTCTAGCTACTGACTGTGTCCTGACTTAATCACAATGCTAGGAGGGCGATACGGATTTGTGCTCAGAAGGAATCTGTTTGAGTGCCAGACGTGTCACAGATCATCTCGAGGTATTTCATGATTTGAGTCTCTTCATGTGGATGCTGGGATGTTATATATCGCGAAGTCTTCCTCAGAAATAACTAGATATTTACTGCTAATTTTGCCATATAATTTCATTTCTTTGGGCGGCACAAAAGTTTCACTTAAATCAGCATCGCTATTTAAATGAAGAATCAATCAGCCATTATTTCGAAATTGACTCAGTTCCCCTGTTTGTTTTCAAACGCCATTGAAAAACCAATATTTGTGCATACATTTGATTTAGTAATTATGGATCTTAAAGAATTAAGGTGCTACAATGGGCTGGATTCATCTGGTATAGGATATGGTCCAGTGGCATGACCTTGTGAAAATGGTAAGAAATCTTTTGGTTCTGTAAAAGGCTCGACGAACATTTCTTTCTTAAGAAAGTTTCTCAATCCATGCAATTAAATCGAATGACTGGTAAGAATAATTTTGGTCTTCTCTCTTCCTCGCGTGTCAATCGTTGGGTTAAATTGTCCTGCAATTGTTTATAAAATTAAGAGGTGTAACAGAAATGTATCAAAAGAATATTCTCATTTTAGGCAAGGCGAAAGCATATCCATAAATTTTCTGTATTCAATAAGTGATTTCATTACATCAGTAGCCCTGAAGTTTGTTTTTGGAGAGATTCAGGCGAAGGATGCACACTATCTAGTCGTCAATTCCCGAAACGTCGTCTACATCTACAATGCGCAATATGAATGATGTATAATGAATTAGTAATTATCAGAAACTTTTAAAGAACAATTACAATCTTTGTTGCGCCAGCATAAGCTTTGTCACGCATAATGAGGAAGGTAGTATACAGAAGAAAGGAGAAAGACTGGCTCTGTTCAGGAAGTCAGACAGTTGTCAGTTTGGAGCAGCAGCAGGAGCCGTAATATATGCCTGAGTCGCGATTCCTCTCACGACAGATTGTAAGATGTAACAGTCCCCCAATTATTTCCAAGGGAATCCACCGTCAAGTCAGCGCAGAATTAGAATTGTTCCGGTATTGAACCAGCTATTGCCCTTGCTACGTTCCATTGAGCAAGTGACTTCGATTGCAGACTAATCTCACGTTGCTTCCCTCAGAAGATAATCGTCTTGAGAATACCGATAATTCTGATTCGCCATGCAGCAGTAGAAATGCTATGAAACTGTGTCAAGTCTATGAATATCGTTGAAATGAGAATTTATTCTGAACTGTATAGGTTTCTTCCAAAAGTACTCCTGGGATGTGATATAGAAACACAGGCATGTGGTGGGGGTGTTATCGGTTCTTCTTAAACAGTGATTCTAGCGGCTGTAAGGAAAAATACCTGCTTAGATTAGCGTCTGAAGACTGCTGTACGTGTTCGAAATACGCAGCCAATGTACTTCAAGCAGCCAGTTTGTTTTACTCCACTTGCTTCGACATATTTTTAGTCCATTTCTCCAATTCACTGTTCTTCCTTCTACTCGTACGTGGTAGGCCTATAAGGTTGTGGCACTACCCCATTATAGAAGGGGTTGAAAGGGATGGAATTAATTCTGGTGGCAGGGGTTGCAGCTTCGTCCGAACTGGAAATAGCCAAGGCACGTAGCAGTTACACCAGTTTTCTGGAGTTGCTATTTCGATTACGGCCTCACAACGGATGTTCCCTTCCGTACTATTGGAGAGGTTTCCATCCCCGAGGAGAGGAACACGACACCATGTAAACCTTGCCGCACGACTGAAGCTACAAATCCAATCTCTTCAAGCAAGACTCTTCTCTTCTCTGCCCGTGACCTGACTCTCTTCTCTGTAGCCACCCATCGGCTTACCAAGCGCTTAGCACTCCTTCCGTCCCTCTGCAGTCAGCAGCTTTTATGTATCAGGTCAAGCGAGGTCACATATAAGGTCAATATGAAGTACTTCCCGTCACAGTCCCATACGGAACGTTGTCTGTGTAAAACAGCACGTTAGTAGTTTCGGGACTGATGTAAAGCAGCCGATCTGATGTAAGGGGTCATTCAGGGAAAGTATCCTCGTCTCTCCTCTTGAAAGCTGAGACTTGAGGATTCCTGTTCACACTCTTCTAACTTTAGGGTAAGTCTATACTGAAAGGGGAAAAGAGATCCTTAGAAGAGACCATCTTGCATTTTACGGCGATAAATAATATTATACTGGGATGAAATGAGTGAAAAAAAATTTTCATTTCAGGTTCTCTCAAATAATTATTTCCAGCCTGTCCCCTCTTCTCTATAGTTAAATTTGCAAATATCAATTCGTCTTCCGTTGCTATTTTCACATATACAAAATCTTATAGGCGAAACAATCTGCGCTATGAAAATTTATCTGAACCCTTTCACATCTTAATTCTGTTCTCTTTCCTCAGCTTATTGTCGACGAAAATATCTCGTCGAAATAAATTATGGAAGCAGACTGTTAGATATATAATTTCAGTAACATATATGCTGTGTTTCTGTGACTAAATTTAATTAAAACAGAAATGGATATCATAATATGGGAAAGTTTTGTAATCTAGTTTCCTAAATTTTCCAAATGAGATGTGCTGTTTCTTCGTTTCCTCAGTTAAAATACATTCAACGTCTCTCTATAATTCATATATGATGCACTTCAGCACCTACAGATGTCCTCACATGCGTTCATATAACAAGGACTTCAGCACACGCATGAGACTGATACACACCGAGAAGCAGCTCAATTCAGACTGCATTTGTCGTCTACTTCACAAGAACAATACACACGTAACTAATGGCCTTTCACCCTAAGGGAACGACGTAGATGAGGGCTTTTGAGAACACAGAGCTGAGGAGAATATTCGGATCCATATAATGAGAAGCTCCATAAAATACGCTCTTCAGCTGCAAGGGTGTGACGCGTGATATAGTGTATATACCGCATGTGGAAGACGGTAAATGTAGGCAAAATTATGAAGAGTTCTACCTTCTGGGATATAACTCTGTGTAGTCTGTTGATAGTCAACGGGTGTTTCCGAGGAATATACCGCCTTCTTCTTCAAGATTAAATAATATGCTGAACAAGACCAGCGTCTTGTTTCTTGCTCGGATTACTCTTATACCCTGAAAACAGAGGCGATATGTTCCTCCGAAAAGTCAATTGACTTTCAATGGCTACACGGGGTCATACTCCAAGAAGATGGAAATCTTCATAACCACCGCTGTGAGAACTTGATATCCTATATACGCAAAATTTTATTCAGAATACATAATGGGAATAAATCACTTGGTAGATTTAGGCGTAGATGGTGGAATAACACTGAAAGAAATAGGTATGGTGACGTTAACTACATTCTACAGAACAGTAGCATGCCTTTTGAGCTCCGTAATAAATCTTCGATTTCATTAAGCAAGGACGGTGGATCTCTTGACCAACTGCCGGCCTGCTGGAAGCTCCTTAGGGCTATTTTCCATGGAGTTCGTGTATTATTTCTACAGTAATTCCAACCTGCTCTTTCTTTGCTTTACAATTTATTCTTTATTTTATAATCCACTGCTGATTCGACATGTTTAAATTTAATTTTAAATCTGAAGGAACAAGATGAAAGTTCGTTCATTTCAAGGCGGGATCCGAACTGTCCATTTCAGTGCCTCGTCAGGAATAACAGTCCGCCACTGAACTTCAAGGTCGAGTGGGCAGTTTTCGGGCTCCATATTCCGAAAGAATTTCATTTAAATCTATACCTAGAGATCTGATATCGTGACTCGGGTTTTCAACAGCTTTACTTAGTCTCTCTAAACAAATGCCGGAGCGGCCTCCGTAGTCTAGGGGTAACGTTCCCACCTCATGACTCGTAGTACGCGGGTTCAAATACCCGGCGGAGGTCGTCGAATTTTTAAGGGCGGAAAAATTCAGGGAACAAGTCCTCCGGGAGGGACTTTAAGCCGTGGGTCCCGTGTCGTAGCTTTACGGCACGTAAAAGAACCTCATATCTCCAAAGGAGGTCACTGAGCCAAATTACGGACGTTTCCCGCCCAACAGCAGTCTCTAATACCTCTGGTAGATGGGGGAAGCATTATAGATACCTCTCAGCTAGTAGAGCCGGTGTCGCTGGCTGGGCGGGACTGATGGTAAGCACCAGTACCGGTAGGATATAGAGACTGGTAGAAATCATAAAGGGAAGCACAATGGACCAATACAGGTCTCAGTGCATGGGGAAACCCACCCTCTCCAATAACTAACTAAACAAATGCCGGCATGGCACCACAAAGTAGGCCAAGCCCGCTTCCTTTTACTCCCTCCTATATTCGTTATTCACGAATCAGCCTACCATTACCCCTAAATAAAGGTGTAACGTTTGCTTGAATGTGGGCAGTTACCACAGGTTAATACTAACCTGGATCTGGCCGCGCCATAGCTCAAGCGGTTAGTCACTAGCTTCCCACCGCGGTGGCCCGGGCTCGATCCCGGGTCTGGTCAAGTGGGATTTGTGGTGGACAAAGTGGCGCTGGGGCGGGTTTTATCCGAGTACTTCAGTTTCCCCTGCCAATCTTCATTCTACGAAATTCTCCATTATCATAATCACCTGAGGCAGGCTACAAAAGGCCAATCAGTGGCCACAGTGCCGAGTGGACCCAGTTGGACTCCACCCCCCAAACTAAGAGAACCTGGATCTTGGAGAAATAGTGCGGGAAGTTGTAGCCTGGATTGCTGTGTCTCGGGATATGGACCAGTGGTGAGCTCTTGCGAACACGGTAATGAATTTTCTGGTTCCACGAAATGTAGAGGATTTCATTACTAACTGATCGACTGGTAACTTCGCAGGTGTTTCTTACGCTACGTTTGTTGGTGTTTGACGCTTTCTCACCACTGATTTAGGTGTCCGTTGCAGCACTCTACATCTCTCTAAGTCGAAGGATTTCCTTCAAAACCTGCCATTATTATTGGATTCTTGCGAAAGAATAATTCCATTTTACGTTATTTTCCTGCAGGCTATATACTTTTTCATCTCGGATCCAAGGTATGTATCTAAGGGTTGGGCCATAAAAACCGGCCCCCGCACTGCGACCTTCAATGATCTATTGTGCTTCCCTTTAGATTAGCCTTTTATTAATCCTACACTCTTAATAAAGTGTAGGACCCTGCTTATGGGGGCGTAATAAAAGTCACTTGGTTCCATAAAGACTAACCCAAGTGACAAAATCTTAAATAAGCTGTAGCCTCACAATCGCACAGGATGTGTGCGGCTGATTCGTTTTCTATAAGCACCTTTCACAAATTGGGTTATCTGTCAGTCCCAACTTGAGAAGGTGTCCTTCCAGGTGATAGTGTCCGGTAAGTAATCCTACCACCCATCTTAGTTGATCTCTGTTTAATCTCAACAGATCCTTCTTTCTTCTGGCCGAGGGTCCTGATATACGTATAAAACCCTTTGCCTCTTTGAGTCCAATTATGGATTCACAGTATTTTTTATGGTTTCTATCAGTCCAATTCCTGATTGCTTTTTTTGGCAAGTCCAATTGAGATGCCGCAAGCTGGTTTAGGTCTTATGAACGGCTGTTCACATACATGACTCCACATAAGCCGAAGTTATGAATGTGTGGATCTTAACTTCCACACCCCCCCATACATCTTCGTGGCGTAGTGCTTAGGCCAGAGACACATCTATATGTGCTTGTTAGTCAAAGAAGGAATGAACGGCTACGTATTGCAGGTCCTCACCACTGTGGTCGC
This sequence comes from Cryptotermes secundus, assembly GCF_002891405.2. Taxonomy (NCBI): domain Eukaryota; kingdom Metazoa; phylum Arthropoda; class Insecta; order Blattodea; family Kalotermitidae; genus Cryptotermes; species Cryptotermes secundus. The sequence continues at coordinate 729,076 of NW_019730583.1, read as the reverse complement.
CTGCGCCTGCGTGGTATGCCTGTCGGTGTGCTTTGCACCTGCACAGTAGTTGTGGGTGCCACGACGCACTTTATCTCTCTTCTTGTCCCCGTATCCATTCTTTCTGTTGTCTTGCCTGCTGTATATTGACGTGAAGGAAAGCATCCATTTGTCCCAAACACTCACACTCATTCTTTCTGTTGTCTTGCCTGCTGTATATTGACGTGAAGGAAAGCATCCATTTGTCCCAAACACTCACACTCTTACTTGCCTCATTATTTCCAGGCCAATTCACCTTTCCATCCCATCCGGATAGCTTACTTAGTTTAAATAGCGGTGTCAAATATCTTACTAAGCGCTCATCAGTTTACTGCAGAGGTATGCTCTACTCTGAACACACGCTGACAAGTTTATCATCAGGCCTACGTTATCGTAGCAGCTGATTAGTCGGGTTGTATTTTGTGCCGTGTTCTCACTTTCACAGAAACTTGTAGCATCGCAACGTGTCGCTGTAGAGTAGGTCAAGTCTGTACGGCTCCATGTACAAGTTGGGTCAGTAGTTACATGCTGCTTGTTTCGCTCAGCTCCATTCACAATCCACCTTGACAATGGCTACCAGAAACAGAAGACAGATGCATGATCCCATTCAAACCCGTGTAAAAATTATTACGTATCCAGACATCTAGATTATGCAGTGTTGCTTTTTGCAATCGTGACAAGTCTATCTCCTTTCCACGCTTCGGTTAGCATGCAAAATATTCCAATGCACTGAAAATGTTCAGAGAGAACCAAGACTGTCCTGTACTACAGCTTGTGAAGTTTCAACGTTTGTCTGTTTTTTTAATTAATATCTTTGTTTCGAAAGAAAATTAAAAACAAGCTTATGAGATCAACTTGTCTGTCTGCTTAACTCTCCCCCCCCCCAGAATTCCTATAATGAGGCTTATGAAATCGCCTTGGTGTCTGTGTTTCCCTCTTTTTGATTTCTATGCTGTCCATTCTAATCACACTGCGTTTGTTTTCAGCACGATATAAGAATTTCATATTATGTAATTTATTTAGTTATGGGTTGGGAATCTCATAGAGAACGGCTTGTGTTTATGCAACATTAAAAATATTATATCTCGTACATCTAATAATCTGTATAATAAACTGCCGAACCTGAGCACTGGAATTGAAATCCAAAAGTTTTGTTACAAGATACTATGTCACATAATGCTGGAAGTCTCGTGCGTTGCATTTGTATTATTGACATTGAACCCATTATGCAAAACGTATGTGTCTTTGAATTACTTTAGAAGCCGTTTATGGGGCAATTTACATTTCACTAAACATAGGTCTATGTAGAATTATTCGGATGAGATATTGGAGCCACGACTCAGGAGCCTATGCTTCACAGTAGGCTGTTCTGAGATTCAGCTTGGAGGCATTGCAGCTGTGCTCGAGCGCTGGTAACGATTGTATGCATTTGCTCCAGCTGTTCATGACTTAATTATTTGCTGGTGACGATGATGGGCTGTGCCATAGCTCAGGCGGTCAGTCGCCGGTCTCCCACAGTAACAACCTAGGTTCGATGCCACGTCAATTCATATCGGATTTGTGGTGGATAAAATGCTACTGACACGGGTTTCTCCGCGTACTTCGGTTTCTCCCGCCAATCCTAATGCCGTAAACTGCTCCATATTTGTTATTTCATTATACCAGCGACGCTATATATTCTCAGTTCTGAATGCGTCGTTAAATAACAAGGGAAGAGAACAACAGATTATTGTATGATGTTAGGACTGGCATAACAAGGGCCATAGTCTTAGAGTTTACCCGTGAAGGAACTAGAGTTGAGGGGCAAGATGTGCTCTCTACGGTGACTATGAACAATATCATCTTCTGGGATGTTGTGTCGTGTAGTCTCGTAAAAAGTTTAGCGACTTGTTGGAGGCACATATTTCCTGATTGAGATTAACGAAATATGTCACCTGAAACGCCGTTAAACGTCTACTAGACTACATGGAGTCTCTTCGAAGAAGACAGACATTTTTAAGGATCTGAATAATTTAAAGTGAGAGCGGGAATGGTGAGGCAGTGCATTTAGTTGCAAGGGGCAAGAGCGCGTTACTGGTTCCATGTATTGTCGATTTTATAATATCCCAGCCGAAGCGGAACCCAATCCCAGTGGCCGCGCTGTCTAAAGGTGCGTCCACATTACTCGTACTCGTGCTCGTGTTCGTGTGACTTGCTATGATCGCGAGTAATGTGGATGATATGACAAGTCACGAGACAAGCAAATTTAAAGTTTTTAATTTAAAAACTATAGCCAGTAAATTAAAATAGGACTACAGCCTATACACACTACGAGTAAATATACGGATCCTCACGCGCCGAAGCCTGGCAGCAACTGAAAAAGTGTGGACGAAGATTTACGAGCACAAGTAAAAGCTAGACGAGTCTCCCGACGAGCACAAGCCTGACGAGCACGAGCACAAATAATGTGGACTTGCCTTAAGACATGAACCTTCTTCGCCCGCTCAAACACTGGGATCGTGGGTTTGAATCCCATTCGAGGCATAGATGTCTGTGTGCATTTACTCTGTGTCTGTGTTGTTCTGTGTGTAGGTAGCAATTTTGCGACAGGCTGATCCCCCTTCCAAGGATTCCTACCGACTGTGTGTAGATTAAGAAACTGAAAAAGCGGCCTAGTTCCACATGTGCTTTAGAGGCACAGAAAGATAGCTATATTTTATATATATATTTTTTATTTTTTTTTAACAATATATAGTTAACAGTGACAATAATTCTTACAGCACAACATGAAAATGGAGGTGATTAACATAAAATAACATACATTTAATTGTTTATTGAATTTTACCTGGCGTTGATGTATACAGTAGCATTAGATCTGCTTGTTGTGTATAATTCGTCCCTCTTCAATTTTTCCAAGTATGTGTTTGTGCAGCCAATAGATAGATCGGTGGGTAGATAGGTATGTAGATTGATAGATGGGTAGATAGGTATGTAGATTGATAGATGGGTAGATAGGTAGATAGGTTGGTAGTTGGTAGATGGGTAGGTAGATGGTTAGATGGGTGGGTAAGTAGGAAGGAAGGTAGGTAGGTAGGTAGGTAGGTAGGTAGGTAGGTAGGTAGATCACGCCGAAGTTTTAGCATCATCGTAACCTTATATACATATATGAGTATATCTGCTGGAACGACAACCCGTCATATATCCGTTTCCTCGCCCGAATTTTACAGTAGCATTAATTGTTCCTCTCCTTTGTCCACGATATCTGTTTACCTGCGATTACGTGGCCGTGTCCATGTCGGAACGTACGGCAACATCGACCTGGTTTGCTCTCACATGTTCACTGGTAACCACATTGTGGGGTTGTGGTGGGTTACGTTAGCACTGCGTTGTGCAGGACGAGGCACGACCCACGGCTATCGCATACATACGCATTTGTTGCAGACAGATCGTGGAGGGCAGTGCTGTCAAATATGCAGGCACTGAACGGATAGTACTCATAATTCAGCCTGCAGTTAACGTGCTCTTGTCTGAAGTAGTCCGCTTAATGGGACCGCGACCAGTGTCCCTGGGTTTTGTGAAACGGGTATGGGCTGTGTATACGTTCAGTTTATATTGAAAAGGAGGAAGCAGTTCAGAAGCTCGTCTTATTCTGTCCACAAAATTCTTAATCATATACGCAGTGACCGAGAAATCGGGAATGAAAATTATGCCAGAGAATTCAACTCGGTAATATCAAAATCATAAAAAAATCTAAACAATAACGGGATATCTCTTAAATTACACACGAAAATGAGTACAACTGAAGAAATGGACACTTGAATATCTTTATTTTTCATTATATCTGGTTTCTTACAACGAAAGATGTGACGTCACACAACGTTTATATTTTAAGATTTGAGGTTCTCTTGGTGGTGACTATGAAGAATGCCGTCTTCTTGGATGTGGCGCCATGTAGATTGTGTGAATCGACGTTTCGGAGGAACGTATCGCCTCCATCTTCAAGAGAGAAAAATCCGCGAGCGTGGATCCAGAGTGAGCAGGTGTCTGCTCCCAGTTATGGTGTCCAGAGTCTCAAGAGGCGCACACAACATAAACAAATATTTTATGCGTGGAATGGCATAAAATATGGTCTGCAACAATGGCCAGGTAGACATGATGGTGGGGAAAGCGGGGTGACAATAGAATTTTTATTTATTTTAAGTATTTTTAGTATTGTGTGTTAATATTACAGAAATTTTTCACAGAATTTGAATGTAAAATCTCGTGTCATAGACTTAAACCGCTGATTGGCCGTAAATGAAAATGATAGATCATAGAGAAAACAGAAGATATTTACGGCGGAATAAGTGTGTGTGTGTGTCACGTTTCCACACAGAATGACTACCGAACTTAGAATGTGGCTATATCTTTATTCACTTCATTTGAGGGGCTATGCTACAAGCCGGAAGGTGCGAGTTCAAGTCTCAATGAGGTCATAGGTTTTTTTTTCAATTGACCTAATCATTCCAGCCGCACTATGGCCCTGGGGTTTACTCAGCCTCTAACAGAAATGAGTACCAGGAATTAATTAAATAAATTTCCTGGGGAGTAAAGCGCGGCCGGTCCGTAAGGCTGACAACATTACCACCATCTTTGAGCTGATTGTCTACATATTGTTGGACCCTCAACGTTTCACAACCCTATGGGCTTTCACGGCCTGTTACAGGGATAGCCTTACTTTTTTTTACAAATTATATATTTATTCACTTCATTACAACAACCCAAAAATAAAACTTTCCATATTTGACGTTGTTTTCTTGAGCATTACTGCACGAACACAAAAAAATGTATTTACACAAGACGTTTATAAGAATCATCCTTTATAAAGACTTCGCATTTCGCACGCAATTTCACTTTATAATGCAAATAAACGAGAGGACCTACAACCTTTTATTATACGAGCATAAAATAAACAAGAATGGAATGGGCACACTCCAAAATGTGGAACGCGGAATTCTTTCTTCCGCCCGTCATTCTCCCTCCACTCCTTGTTTCCACCTAATACTCGTCTAAATAATATTTACAGGAAAATTTAAAGTAGAAGAAGGAAAAAAATGACAACAGAATTCCACAGAAATATGAGAAAAACGGAAGATAGATAAAAGATACATTCATATAGCGTACCAATGCAGAAATAAATCTTTATTTTTTCAAGTACATTTCTATATGAAGATTAAGAACAAAACTAATATCAGACTTTCACATTAAAATGCATTGCTTTTATACCTTTCCTGTCAGTATGTCTCATGCCCGTTCTTTCAATGCAAGTCCGCAAGTCACGGTGCTTTTTGGTATGTTCCTTTGAGTAAACTGTTAATAGCGTCAACTAAGTGAATATACAACCAAAGTTCAACACATGTTGCAACTTGCTAGCGCACACAGCACCACGTAGTCCTTTCAAACTTTGTATTTTCCTGTCAGTTGTCCTCTCCAGAGCAAGGATGAACAAATCAGGAGTTCGTTGTTTGTCAGCGGAAAATGCTCCAGTATGGTTAAAACGGGTTTATTTATGAAACAATAATATTTCATCTCCTCTATTAGATATAAGTTCTAATAGTTTGCTTAGAGTTAACTCTATATAGTCTATTGTGTAGCTTATATGATAAAGTGTTTTCTTAGCTTCACGCGTGCCAGACCAGGGAAGCGGGTAAATTCACTGCTCTAATAAATGTCCATATTCTGTGCTTTCGCAGCTGTATCGCCTTTTAAAAGAGAGAGAACACGACACTGTTAGTACTGCCAGTTCCGAAGTTGTACTCATAATTTCGAACCCCTGACTTCTAGTCGGCCGATCACAGTGGCCCCGGTGTCTAACTCATGAACTACTTTCGCACGCTCCAAAACTGAGACCGTGAGTCAGAATCCAACTGAAGGCATGGATATCTGTGCGTGCGTTTTTCTATGTTTGTGTTGTGTCCTGCGTGTAGGTAGCGGTTTTGTGACGGACTGATCACTAGTCCAAGCAGTCATACAGACTGTGTAAAAAAGATTACGAAACTGAAGAAAAGGCCAGGGTTCAACAAAGGGCTGTAGAGCCATTGATGAACGAATGAATAAATTAAATGAATGAATGAATTAATTAATTAATTAATTAAATGGATTACTTATAGTCACAGTTCCGGTATGATACGCTTAAAATAGTCGTCCAGGACCTTAGTGGAAATATTCTGATAAAATTATTAGGGTTGAAATCGATATTTTAAGATCCACAACATATTTATCATGACGACTTTGTAGATGAGATTTGAGAGGTTTTCCTACCCCTGTCACGGAGTCCCCCAAGAGTCAGTGTTACAGAGTGAAACGCAAATTGTAACAATGAAACCCGGAAAGAACGGAAAGTGAGGTGAGGTCCTAACAGACGTCCTTACATCCTGCGGCAATAAGGAACAGCGCAAAGGCTTAACGATCCGGGCAGTAATTATCACTCCACTTGCTGTGCTGCTGATACTGCACTGCCGCTTTGTTTGCAGAAGGAAGGGATGCCCCGTTCCCTGTTTTACTTGAACAATGGCCATGCTACTGAGTAGAGGGTAGCAAAGAGCTAGAAGGAAGGAAGGTAGAGACGACAAATTCTCGCTTCCCACCAACCACTGTGCTATTGCGCTGCCCTTTAAAACACACAAGAATACTAGCTGATATTGTTCTCTTCTAAAATCAAAACAAGATGCGAAACGTATCCGGAAAATAAAGATACAAAGTCCAGAAAAATTAGTAAAGCTTTTTTAAATCAGTTGTTGCACTTTTACAACACACCTTTATTTACTTTTTAACATAGTCACCTTGGATCGCAATGCACTTCATGAGCCTGGGAAGGAGTTTTTTATTCCAGCGTCTTAGAGATCTCCCTCCTGCTCTCAGCCATGGAGGACAGTTCTTGACACTTCTGGACATTGTTGATGAAGATCATCGATGGTTAAACGTTTATCAGCACGAATGTTTTCATGAATTTTTTGGATGATTTCGTCAGTCAGATGATCATCATGAATATCACTTCTTCCTGCTTCAAATTCACGACACCATTTTGCCACCTTTTGCCTCCTCATAACATCTTAGCCGTAAACAAACACAAGTTGAAGATGAATTTCAGCATCTGTTTCTCCTTTCACGCGAAGAAATCGAATTACTGCACGAACCTCAAATTTGGCGGGATTTTGAATTGACAAGGCAATTTTAAACACACGCTAAAGCAAAACGTGTCGTGACTGTGGCTAGTGAACTCTGCCCTGTCATACGGTTCCTATCTCACAAGGCAACACTGCCATTTCTGAAAAGAAAAAAAAACCTTTGTATTTCTACTGGACTTGTATCTTTACTTTCCGGAGTTTTCTCGTAGTTTAAAATAAAGCATTTCTATTGTTAGAACAAATGCAAATCATGTAGAGCAAGGGCCGACAACCTCCTTCTTGTGCAATCCAGATGAGTTTATAATTTATACCTAGCCCAGTTTGGATCTATTGGAAAAAGATAATGAGAACTGAAATAATTAGATTACATACAGCTTTGCGCCTTGCGTTCTCACACAGGAATATTTTCCAAAACATTATCTTCGTACATCATCTCGAAAAATATACGTGACGGATAATAAACATTTTTCTTTCAAAATGTCATTACTATTTACACAGAAACCGACCTGTTAATGTGTCCCCTAGACCCATTTTAACTTCCAGAACTCCTAGGCATTGGACAGAGATTCTCTTTATAGAGCGGAAGTCATCACGAACTTCGTGGTCATAAGCGAACAGTTATTTTAATTTAGTGTTTTGAAACTCTTGGGGTCATCTCTTCACAAGGCACCAAAGATGAATGGTGACCATCGTTCTGTGTGCTATAATTTTGCGTCGAAGTTCAGCTCGCAGACACCTCAAACACATTTAAAATAAAGGCTCATTTTTTTCGAGCTGAAATGGTCTTAACGTGAATACAGAATCATAACAAAGGAGACCCAATATTCACGATAAAAATATTGATATAAATGATGGACTTTCTTCCACATGCCGAAGACTGTATAAAAATGATATTCCACCCCAAGAGAAAAATATTTTGTTTTGCTGCAGATACCGCCCCTTCGTTGTTTGCGATTCATAAAACTATTTCAAGAGCTTAATTCTTTCCTGTTTCCCAGTTCCCTTATTCAGCTTCTACCAAATTAATACCTAATTTTAAATCCATGTTAATAAACTTGATCATATACGTTGGGGAACTTCCTATATTTTCCTTTACAAATAAAAACACGGTCGTTTATATACTGTTGGTTGACGTCTCGAGCTACGATCGCTCAATAATTATTTGTAACAGAATAAAGCTTTTAACTGTTGTTTGGTACTCTGCAAATTGATATGTATATAATGAAGTCTTGGTTTCACACCGCTGCAGTCTTCGCAACCGAAGTCTTTCGTACAATTACGTTCATTTCATAACTGCGACAGTATTTTTATGTAGAGGTGATAAAGAAACTGAGAACGAATTTAAAGGTACCAGTTTTCTCTGAAGATGCTTGCAACCACGTCAACTTAACTGAGTAAATACTTATTGTAATTTAGTGACTTCTTTGCTCAATATTTCCGTTGTCATAGACTTAAAACACTTTGAATCTGTGACAGACTTCTGAAGTATTCTCTTAAACCTTCAGTTTCCATAGCCGTGAATGAGGGTTTATAATTCAAGAGTGGCCAAATTGTAGTCATTTCTACACAAATCTTTATTAGTTATCACCATTAAACATCGAATACTTTAAAATAACAAAAAAATGTAAATATTCGATGAGTGGTCGAGCGGTCTACAGGGCGAACAGTCAATGAACACCCGTGAGTTCAGATAATATGCAATGTATTACTATTCGTCGGCTTTAACTGTGTTTGTGTCTTCGCACGTAGATAGAATTCTTACGATTGGTCGATCTCCCAGCGGAGGACTTCTGCGAAATTGCTTTAAGTTTATTCATAGTTTCAAGAATTTATTTTGAATTGGAACAGAACAGAGGACCTCATGAGTGGAGCTGAAGGAGAAACAGATTTCTTGGATGAATATTACAATTTTTTTTCTACCACCCATTAATAGAACTTTACACTACGATATTAAGTAATATGCTCGTTTATGTTGCTAGAATTTGCCAGTGCTTTATTCAGCTGGTGACGTGACAAGAGCAGAATATTCTGATGGCTTTATAAAGAGCCATCATGAGCGTTCTAATCGCCTGGGCGACTTTCCTTAAGTCAACCCATCTCCAGAATTTTATTACTTTTCCAGCATTTTTTTCATAGTGGCCCATAACACAGAACTCTGTTTGGGTTCGGGTTTTTGCATCCTTTCAACATGTTCTCATCATGAGCGCTTAAGACTGAAAGTCTCCGTGAAATGTTACTAATCTGCAGATAATTGTCTCTATTCCCGAACGAGAATCTCCCAAGAGTCTCAGAAAGCATATTTTAACAAATTAATTCCTCCTTATTTTATTATTATTGTTACTTCATGTTGCTCCCTCTGGAGCATAGGGCACCTGTGGTAAGGTTTTATTTTACTTTAGTTTCTTAATCTTGTAGGCATTTGGTAGGATTACTTAGGCGGAGGATCAGTCAGCCGCAAGGTTGCTACTTACACAGGACAACACAAACACAGTAAAAACACAGACAGACATCCATGCCTCGAACAGCATTCGAACCCACAATCCTAGTGTTTGAGCGGGTGAAGATATTTCGTGCCTTAGACCGCGTGACCACTGTGATCTGTTCATTCCTTCTTATAACTTTGTCTCTATTCATACTTCTGATCCGTATGGAAACAGATCCCTCGTTATTTCTTCATATTCCCATCGACATGAGATGAAATTTTAAGGACCAAACTATTCATTATTATCCTTGATCGTGCGTTACCTCTCCTTCTTAGCATAATTGGATTGATTGTTATTGAGTTGGCTGACATGGCGTCCAATTCCAATCCAGCCCGGGACACGTGCTGCCGTGACTCGGTGTTCTCGTGGATTTTCTTCAGTTCCTCCAGACAAATTCCTGGCTAGGCAACGGCCACTTAACACCAAATTATTTACAATTCGAATTGTTTCATATTTGGTCCGTTACACTATCAATCACAAATTGTCAATGAATAATCCGTCGAGTGTAACAACCTAAGAACGTTGTTACACTCGACGGATTCTTCATTGACAATTTGTATTTACAATTCATTCACTGACGATGTATAGTTTAGGCAGACAGCGTTATGAAATAACCAACAAAACAAAATAATTTAAACTCCTCGAGCACAGTCAGAGATCTTCAAAGGACAAAGAATAAGAATAAACAAAGATAAAAGAATAAAGGGTGAGTCGGTATAACGAGTGGCTACGGGCTGGACGACTGAGGGGTCGGAGTACCGAAATCCGGTAGGGTATAGTCAATAATTTTCTCCTCCCCACGTAGTCCAGACCGGCTCTGGGGTCCACCCAACCTCCTATCCAATGGGTACCGTGGGCTTTTTCCCCTGAGGTAAAGCGGCCGGGGCGTCAAGCTAACCATTCACCTCCAACTAGTGCCGAGATCAAGAAAATATGGATCTATATATCCACTCCCTCCAGTGTCTTCATGGCGTATTGCTTAATGAGTTAAGCATAGGGACAACTTTAACATTGACCTTTAAAAGAATAAATAGAAAAAGAGAGTGTACTACTTCATACTGAGAACGAGAAAATGTAGAATAAACAAGTAAGCAAAAAAAGAAGAAAACGTAAATAGAAAATGAAAGCAGTGATAAAAACGAGAGGAACCAAGAAAAGATGAAAGTAAGAAAGAAATATTATCTTGATAAAACCTTAAAATGTCCAAAGGAAACTAATCTCAGCGGAGACGCCCTGTCGGATTGAATCTGACACTTGCAAAACCACTCTCCAGACCAACGTGTGCTGAAAGTGAAACAAAGTGAAACAGACCAACTGCAATCTGACACTGATCTCAGGCGCTACACTCGTTTTTAAATCTCGGCCTTGTGGCCCCCTTACGTACATTCATAGATTTGTTTAGAGCCTACATTTCTTATGTCATGTTCAGTTGGAGCAAGACTCCCACAAATAATCGAAACATTCTTTCTTCTGTGTGTTGTCTTGTCTAGTTTACTTCTTGTTCGTGTTTCTTACTGGGTCGGAAGAATGCGCTTGTTCACACCAGGAAGTTTTGCAGCCTGTAAATTCGCCATGACAGTATTTCATTCTTCCATCCTTGTGTACGTTGGTTCCCCTGTGGTCGGTGTTAGAACCAAGAGGAGACGTCACGTGGGGATTATGTGCCACTAGCATTGCGAAGCACGTGACAAGAATCCACCATCATGGTACGCGGTGAGGAAAGTAAATATAACAAAGTACAGTTTCCGTTTGTAAAATAAGCGAGAAATTTTTGCGAAGAGAAAACATATTACGTAGTAAGCAATAATACTTACTTGATGAGTCACTCGTGGCATACATGAAGTTTAAAAAATACATAAACATAACACTAACTCTCTGCTACGTTACTGAAATAAAATCTGGCTTTTTATTTAATTTGGTCCGGGTTAGTTAACAAGGGATATTCTTCAATTCTAGTAAAATAAATTAGTGAATTTAATGAACGCTATAATCTTCCGAGCGGATTGTCACAGTGGTAACGATCTAGACTCCTACTGGAGAAGTGTTCAGTTCGAGTCTCGGCTGGGACACGAACTGTCCAGACTGAGGAGTTTTGTCACTTTACTCAAGCAAACGCAAGAAGAGTGTCTTGTTTAGGACACTATCGCTTCGTTCCATATTCCTTATAATTCTTAATACACCATTCACCTGCCATTCAGCGCTATATTGTGTAGATATGACGACCTCATAAAATAATAAAAAAATAAATATAAAAAAGACACTTATCCAGATGATTGTGGGACTGGTACTTTGTGGAAAGTGAGATGAAAAATTGAGAAATAAAGCAATCAACTACTTAATTTTTTTAATATAAAACCTGTGTTCTCACCATACCTCATTTGAACAAGAAGAAAAGTAATAAAATCTGGACTGGTAGAAGAAGGCCGGAAGTACTATTGTGCAAAATATGCCTGATCGGTTTCCTGAAATTGAAACCGACCCTTTATCATGTTTCTTTTGCATGTAATGAGATATACATTGGCCTACACGACAGAGAAAGCGATTCACATATGTGGCTAAGAGGGTATGCCTCTGAGAAGAGTGTGACGTAGAAAGATAATGCATCCTTCACAACGCCTTGCATGAAGATATCCTGGAAGACCACAATTTAATATTCATCACAGTAAGATTCCCATATATCATGCAAGTACAATCGTAGTTTTCTTCAGTTGACTTACTCAAAATTGGTGTGTCTTATTCCGTTGCCTATCGATTAATTCCAACTCTCTCATTCTGTCCAAAAAAAAAAGCCACGATAATTAGCATTAATTAAACATTTGTTGCAAAGTCGACGTGAAGGAAAATAAGTTAAAAAGATTCCATTCATAACCCCGAAAAATACTCATTAGATTTCTGCGAATTGAAGCCGTCGTTGCGATTTCTAGACATATCCAAAGAAAAGTTCTGTCACGTGTCCGGGGTTCCGTGACAAATAATTGTGGATTCTGAATTACACGAAGCTGTTTATTGGACAACTCGTTTACAAGTGCAACCACAGTCACTGTGAAATGGCGTCTTCCAGACGATCCGACCTGACTAGTCCGACGTCTCTCACGTTTCGTCTTCAAAGGCTAGTCACTCTTCCACCGCTATTCTCGGTGGAGTGTCTTTGCTCTTAGTCTTTAGTTCTGCTCCGTTATCCACTGCTGTCCTCCTAACTCCGGTCTTCTCTGATCTCCTCTGTCCTCCAAGTCAAAGTCACATTGCGACTTATAGTCAGTCAGTCAGTCAGTCAGTCAGTCAGTCAATCAATCAGTCTTGATAGCCCAATCTGGGGCTTATGAGCAGATATTTATTACTGTTAGACAGTTACGGTCATGTTACTGTGGGGCGCCCTCTCTGACGAGAGGGTGAGTCTGTATTTTGTCCTATGTCCTCAAGTCAAAGTCATAGTGCGACTGACGGTCAGTCAGTCAGTCAGTAATTCTTGGTGTCGAGCCCCATCTGGGGCTCATGACCAGATAATAATTATTACCATTTGAATGTTGCGGTCTTGTTTCTGTGGGGCGCCCTCTCTGATGAGAGGACGGATCTGTCTTTTGTATATGCTGCTGGTCCTTGCCAGCGCATTCTTTCTCGGGTCCGAGTCCCTTGGAACTAGCGACCATATTTTGCTGTCTCAGATTTGAGACTTCCCTTTTCGTCGCCTCTTACGACTCGCAGGATCACGATGGAGGTATTCGACGTCCTCAAAGTCAAAGTCACATTGCGACATTCTGTTCCGTTTTATCTCTTATCTTCTACCGTCGGACTTACTAGAAAACACTTTCTTGACGGGTATTCGTTGCTATGGGAACTTCAGTAGTTCTAGTTTTCATTCCCGTGTTAACGTCTGCCAATATACGCATTATCGTCTTTACAGTTGCCGCCTAGGTAAAGATGTATTCAATATTCCTTGAAGTATGGGAAACATAGTTACTGAGCCGTTGTCTAGCAACTTACTTCTCTGTATGCTCTGTCTTTTAACAAGCCGTTGTCTAACAATGGACGCCTGCTCTGACTCAACGATACTCTGACTTTTAGGCGGCACATCACAGTACTGACATCTCGTTGTGAAAGCTATTAGTGTTTAGTGCTGATCCAGAAGCAGTACTGTGATGTGAACGTGGCCCCCTTGAAGTGAGAATCCCCGTTCCTGGGATGCTGAAACTGCGGAGAGTCTGCCCTGATCTTTAAAATTAGTTTGAGTTCTGCGTCACGGACTTCCTTCCATGAGAATGGGCTTCAGTTCTATTGATAGAATGAAACAGCTCGGAGGAAAAGTAGATAAATCGATGCTGAAAGGGAGTTATTAGCACGAATAACGAAGGACAAATAAATGAACCCCAGGAAAACACATTCATTTCCTTCTCCCAGGACGCAGTTGGGGAAAATATCTTGTGTTCCTGTCCTTGTTGCGGAGCGAACACACGTGTGATTAAGAGCACATTCCGCGAAAACATGATACGTCAGATTTAGGGCCAGTAATGCCCATTCGTTCTATGTTAAAGCAGAGAAATTTGAGAGTGGCAGGTTTTGAAAACCAATATACGCTGGTTAATTCAATTTATGAGAACTAACGTTCTCACAGCTGTGACTATTAAAATAATTCTTTTCTGAGATTTGACACCATGTGGTCTGGTAGAGATTTATCAGTTTTGGAGGAACATCCAGCTTGTAGTGCCAACACGATGTATACCAAACACTCAAGCATGGATTAACACATCGAGCATTAGGTTGGAATATTTTTAAATTATATTTGTTTACGACCTCTGGAATAGACCGTCATCAGTTCCTCTTACAGCCCTCTGAAAAACGTTCATATTAATTACTTCATTCTATGTTACACAGTATATAGCAGCTGAGAAACCTCTCATATCAGCAAGGAATCCATTAAATTACAACAGGAAAATTGTCCAATTTAGTAAAACGTTTAAAACTCCCATCACTCTTGGTTTTCTGCAGCCTGTATCCCTCGAGTGATATTTGTTTTCAATTCTGTGACGCGTCAGTTAATTAAATACTTGTACTTATACTTGTGTTTCGTTAGTACCAATATCCAGTCACTATGCACTGCCTAGACGGATCAAGAAACCAAACGCTTTGGGAGCGTGGGAGTACATTGCAACTTCTATTGTGTTAACTGGATGCCCTCAATCCTTCCTGCTTCCTGGCGGTTGACATCAATGTATCAGAGAATGACACGTCCGAACATCCATCCATCAATCAGTCAATCAATCAATGCACGGAGTCAGCCGTTTCGAACATTGTTAGCAGTTCAGCAGAGATTAGTTCATTATCATGCAGTAACACTATGGTTTCACCGTTCATTGCAACACGACACGCTTTTCAACCTACCCCTTGTCGCAGCGGGAAATATAATTAATAAAGCCGACGAGGGTGAGGGTCGTTTTGTAGCTGCTACCATGTAGCAGCCGCCACCGCTAGACTTGTGTAATTGTTGGAGTTCTTCCCCAACGACCCCGCCTTGGCAAAAGCTATGAGTGAGAACTGGAGATAAGGGAGTGGAGCGACTGAGTACTTAAGTGATGCAAGTGACGACCAAGCACGTGATGAGGAAGCTTCAGAAGATGTGAAGTTGTCCATGTGCTTAATTAATTAAGCACCATGTCATGAAAACTTATAGGAGAATGGAGTTTTAGCTCCACCTTTCTGAACCTCGGCACTGGATGGAGGATAGTGGTCCAGTTTACACCCCAGAAATTCACCCGCGAGTAAAGAGCAACCGTTCCCGTTTTGATGGGAGGCTGAGTGGGACCCAGAGCCATTCGGGACACCGTGGAGAACAAAATAATACCTTTCCTCTTCCTGGAATCGAAACCCGGCTGTCCAGCCTCGTAGCCCGTCATTATACTCACTGAGCTGTCCTAGGTCCTCATAGAAGCATCATAATAATTTAGAACTATTATTTTGGATTTTTCATCATCCGAATTTATTAAAACCAGGAGATTTCAGAAATTGATTCCATTTCCATATGCATGTGGAACCTTACTTTATCCTGCCCTTATTCACATGAAACGGGGAACCGCGGTATTTCCAATAAATCCTGATGATGGACAAGGTCTAAAATATTTTTAAACGACGTGCTACGCCATGACGTAAAACTCTAACATTACGTAATTGTACTTAGTTGCACTCAGAGCAGTGACGCAGTTCGGGCGGTTAGTCGCCGACTTATCAACAAGGAGGCCGAGGCTAAATCACAGTGTAGCCTAAGTTGGAATTCTGATGGACAGAAATGTAATTGGCCACTTTTATTTCAGCATATTTCGTTTTTCTCTTGCCAATTGCCATTTCACCAATCATGCATTTTCACCTGTCACCAGGGGCACGTACTCTAAAACCATTTAAGATTGTAGTACAAAGTAATTCGGTTTTCACACAACTCTCAACTAAAATGAAGAAAAAACTGCAGTCAGCAACTTCACCTTCTCAAATGTGTACATAGTATAACTGTAGAATATTTGTGTGCGAAATTAAAAAGAAAATTTACACCCCTGATTTCTATTAAAGGCACGAATTTTAACACGACAGCTTACATCGAAAGTCTTTTCCGAGTGCTCCACAAATTTACTGCCCTCGTAAATCAACATTTCTAATCAAATCCTTGTGAACATGTCCTTGTGGCTTTTGTAATTCCAGTCTCTAGCAGTCTGAAAAATATTTTAGCGTGTAGACACATTACTGGGTAATGACCTCGAAACAAACAATGAAACAACATTCGCTGCTAGGCAACATATTCTTAATAACAAGTATACGCAACAGTTACTGAGTAGTGCCTTCGCAAACCTATTCCCACAGGAACGATTGGGGTACAGCAATAAACGATGTTTTCTACGCGGTCCGTGCTTAGATGTTATAACCGAGACGGGTTTGGAAGTTTATCAGAGTTATAAGGGAGTCTTATAAGAGAAGAATTAGTCTGCGCATTTGATAGCCAGCAGGCAACAAAATGAAAGCGGAAGATGAAGTATCTTCACCTTTAGAAGCCCTCACCAGGTAACGACTGGTGAAGACGAGAGACTGAAAAACTTAGCGGGTGCTGCAGTGATTTGTAAAGTGTGAAGATCGGTCACATCGCCATAATTAAACGTAGCCATGAGCCGCGTGTTAAAGTGTTCAATAAATCCGGTCTCTAATCCAGTCCCTGTATACAGTCATTCCTTCACGTGATAAAAAGAAAACAAGAATGCCTCATTTTTCTATAACACCTCCTTGTGTTAAAGTGACACGTGACAGTGCACTGCAAGAAGCAGTTAGTGAATATATATTTGTCCTTACATTCGGATTGTAAAAATGGAATGGTAACACACCACAAAACAATCTGCGCTAAACTGCAATAAACAGTTGTAGACTAAAAAAAGGTGGATACAGAAAACTTTAAAAGCTTTATGTATTATAAAAACTGTATGTTGTCGCCTAGCAACCAGACTAGAGACAGCGAAAAGATTTTGTGTTTTAGTCACCTTCGAAAGTGTCAGTTGCTTGCATGAGAGCGGACTTATTTCGCTTTAATTCTAAGCTCCGTAAAGTTATTTCAACATGCGGAATTATGGTGAGAAGGTTTTGCAGAAAGACCTGGTTAGGAAGGCTGAACTGCGGAAAATTTTATCTCGCAAAAGCCTGCCCCCTTTTAATCATAACTTTAATGTCTTGTACGTGTAAACATCTTTGTCTAATATTGCAGTGTCATCGTATGCATGTACAACAAGCCTTCGCCAACCACAGATATCAAGCGGGCGAATTGTTCCATTTGTATCCAGTTCTTTTTGTTCCCAGCTGAGATATTGGGGCTCTAATTGGTGTAGGTTTTTTTCACAAGCACATTTTGGTGGCTTCTGCACCAAGGGATCTACATCTGATTGGGGCATGGCAGTAATATCCCCAAACAAACTTCTGCATTAAAATTATGATAGTCTTTGTGTGCCACTGTTTTACATTTTAAGGTTTTTATTTATTTCTAAACATTGTATTGCGTATTTTATATATTTAGTGAAGTACGGAACTGGTGAGTGTTACGGCAGTTATCCTAACTGACGATTTTCCACAGAGCTTTTCGTAAGGTTTTTACCGGCCACACTGTTTCACAGGAACATAACCTTTAGGTCTGGCGAGGGATTTCTATCTGGATACCCCATGTTTATATGTGAGGACGAAATCATTAATAGACCTAACTTCAGGAAGCAAAGATCTAAAGTTTCTGACGATGGTACATTAGTACAAATATTATGTTTCTAAGCATTATCCAAAGTCATGTTTCTGTCTAAAACACCGACCTGTTTTATTTAAAAACACAACGTTTCGGAGACTGGATTCTGTATCCATCTTCAGGCAAAACATACACAGTTGGGCTCAATCGAAGGAGCCAGTCCCTATCTCCGGACGATAAGGACTAACCCTAGGGCCCAATCGATAAGGCTAGTCCCTATCTGAGTAGGATTTACCTGGAGACTAAGAGAGAATGCAGTCTCTGAAACGTTGCGTATTGAAATAAAAGCATGACGGAATTTTAGATAAAAACAGGACGATAGATAATGTCCAGAAACATAATATTAGTACCTAATTTTTTCTTTTATCTGAACTACAGTGAGGGATATTTTGTGTAATGTCATTATGTTATCCTCCATAAAATTTTCCATAAAATTCGCGGACTTAGAATTACCTTGAAAGTCATATTATTGGGGGCCACTTCAGTTCTATATCTTCGGTTCTACATCATGAATAATTCTGACATGACGGTTGCGCCATCGTGTGAGATGGTTGGGACGACATTAGAATAATTCAACGCAGATACGTACTGCAATGATACCCCAGCTTCCAATTCCATCATTTGTGAATCCACCTCCCACTTTGAAATTGGTATAAATTTTTTTTCAAAGAATAACCATTTCGTTACTCTCCGCCTCGTGCTTCTTATGCAGGAATATGGTAGTACAAATTACCATTAAAATATTTAACGAAAAATGAGTTAAGTCCAAGGTAATTACAGTACTAACATATATATGAAGTTTTTTTATATTTACTTTTTTTTAATAAAACCATTATAAATCTAAGATAAATTTTTATTCAGATCTTCTGTTTAGGCCTCCATGTTATCTTATAGCAGATTACCGATGGTTTGGAGGAATGTGATACCTCCAGCTACACTGAAGATAGAGGCAGGATGTTTCTCCCAAATATTGGTAATCACTTAGCAGACTACGCGTTGTTGTAGCACATTCATTGTAGTGAAATCTTCACATTCACCGAAAAAGTAACATTTCTTCTGCAACGTTGCTGTAGACCTCAAATATTAAATTTCGTTGTCATGTATCCTGAGGATTTCTCGCCGCTCTCTGTAAATTTATTCTCGCAATATTGGACACAACACATACGTATACAGTCTAAAATACCATAATCTTCATTTAGACTAAGACTTTTTCATTCCACAAGTCCGGATAGATCGGTCGGTATAGCGAACAAGCTAGAGGCTGGATAACCGAGGAAATGGGATTCGAATCCCGGAAGGAGGAAAACATATTTGTCTTCTCTACAGTGTCCAGACTGGCTCTGGTTTCGCTCCATCCTCTATCCAAATGGGGCAGGATGGTACCTTTTATGGGAGTAAAACGCTCGTCGCAACAAGAATATTAATATTAATCTCAACTAGTAACGTCAACAATTGGTGGAGCTGTATCTCTGTTCCTCCATACGTCTTCATGAAGTGTTATTTAATTAAACATAGGGACACTTTTATCAGCGTTATCCACTTACTTCCAAATCTTCTTTATCGACAATTTATGATTGTCTTCCCATCCCATACGTCAGTCCATAAATATACTCTTAGCGGGGGGGGGGGATTTTAAATTACGTAAGATACATACTACTGGCTCTCATTTGGAATCACTTCGTCCTGCCAGGAAGTGCTGAAGTTAAACGAGTCTTCATGCAGACTGCCATTTCTGCAAGTGTCTTGCAGCAGTAGGAACACGCGACGGCACAGCAATAAATGTTACGTGGCAGCGAGGTAAGAGAGAAGGAAAATAAGACGGAAGACCGGGCCTGTGTCCTGGTCTGGGGGCAAACTGCAGACAATTAGAGTCACAGAGCTAATGGCAAGTAAACCTCCAGCCATGCCTAGTCGTATATCTTGCAACCCCTAGATATATCCTGCTATTTTCCTTATCTCAGTCTCTGCGGGAAAATTGTCCTTGCATTTGGTTTGTTTTACTCAGTCATCACAAGAAAGTGATTGGCTCGTGTAGGCCCAACTCCGTGTTGCTGCGTGTTTGTTACGTAACAACAGACTAAAGTACAGTTGATTAACTCACGGTAAACCATATCATTTGTATAAATGCGTGTATGTGTATGTACGTGTGAGTGTATATAGTCCACGTGCAAAAAAATACTCTGTGGCCTGTAGTCCGCAAGCGAACTATACCGATCGAGTGACTGCCGCTTGTCGGCGAAGTTAGTGCCTAATTTAGCGGATAAAAGGTGTTGCGTGGTCAGGGCAACAGATCCCCACGGCCGTTAATTTCGGTTCTCTAGACCGCAGCCGCTATTTCCTTGAAATAGCCCCTCGGTTATCCTCACCATGCTGAGTGAACCCCGTTCCAGGCCCACTGCTTCTAAGAAAATCTAGTAGTGACGGGAATCTAACCGGGGACCTCTGCATCTGAAGTCAGGAATTCTGAGCGCAAGACCACAGAGGCTGTCATATAGACCATGTACGTACAGATAAATGGAGCAGGGTGTTTCTTGAGAAGCTGGTTATCGCTCAGCCAAAATCTAGTTTCAAATTCCTATGATTTGATGTTTTCACGGCAGTGACAATAAGAATGCCGTCTTCTGGGATGTGGCGACATGTGGCTGCAGCTATCTGACCAACTGGTTCCTTGCTGCGGAATTTTCTACCTTGAAGATGAAGGCGATATCTTCTTCCGAGACATCGGTTTACACTAGATCTACATTGCGCCACATCCCAGAAGACGGCATTCTTCATAGTTTTCAATTCCATGAAGTTTATGGAAATTTCGTTGCCGTGTTCACAGTTACCGCATCGTCGACCCTATACTCAACCAAATGAACACAAGTCAGAACCCTCATTCTATATCTTAGTGTTCCATTTAGTGTTTCATCTCTGCTAAGGTCTCCCAAATGACCCCTCACCTACCGAAATTCTGTATGCATTCCTCATCTCGCTCATACGTCTTACATTCTATGTCCATATGATCCTTCTTGATTTCGTTGCCCTAAAAATATTTAGAGCGGTCACGGTAGCTAAGGCATGTGCTATCTTCGCTCTCTCGGAAGCCGGAATCGTCGGTTCGAATCCCACACAAGGCATGGATGTTTGGTATGTGTATGTGTTTATTCTGTGTTTGTGTTGTCGTGGTTTAGGTAGAGGCCTTGCAACAGGCTGATCACTCGTCCAAGGAGTCCTATTGTCTGCCAAATGATCATGAAACTCAAAATCAGAGAGCAGGGCCAGAGGGGGTTTTAGAGCCGGTGGGGAAAAAAGGAATATTTAGAGAAAAATACCATTTACGAAGATGCTTATTATGCAGATTCTCTTCTTCCTCTCAAGCACAAAAATTGCATACATCTAGCTAGTCTCGGACACTTCCTTCCAACATTACGTAACGAGGATAAAAGAAGAGGAAGACAGATGTGTTTAATATGGTAAAATGTTCAAGAAATCATGTTTGTGTCAAAGCAGAACTTATCCTGGTTGGAGTATCAGCCATGATATAGACTTATACCTGTGACTGTAAGTAACTCCATGAATCAGAGTCCTCGCTGAGAAGTTTACAGTCCTTTAGCTATTTAATAGATCCCCCCCCCATTTTTATGGATACCGATATGGATATCACTTTGTTCTGAAGAGTCATTTACTGTCCTTATCCTGAGCCAGTAAAAATTCAATCAACATCCTTCCACACTACTTCATTGAAATGCATTTTAATATCATTCTCCCCATTTAACTACAGATTTTCTACCTGGTCACGATTTCTTACCGTAATTTTCTAAGCATTTTTCATTTCTCCCATGCGTATTATTTGCCACATTTTGACGGCTTATGAGGATCACAATGACCGAAACAGAGAAATGTGTAGCAAGGAGCGTGATTTCGGCCGGTTATAAGGCAGATATCCCTCGCAGGTAAAAATACTTGTATAACTTACACACATTCTCTACTGATTCACCCACCTACCCACACATTCACCGTATCTAATCACATCATGCATCTGTCGCAAAATCTGAGAGAGAACGTCACGGA
The DNA here is from genome assembly GCF_002891405.2 of Cryptotermes secundus. Classification (NCBI taxonomy): domain Eukaryota; kingdom Metazoa; phylum Arthropoda; class Insecta; order Blattodea; family Kalotermitidae; genus Cryptotermes; species Cryptotermes secundus. Next base: position 707,129 of record NW_019730583.1, on the reverse strand, counting down.
CTTGGCAGTATTTGTGGTACTATAAACGGCAGAAGAATCCTCACAATTCTGTCAATCTCTCTTTCTCAGAGACACTCCTGCGCTTCGCGCCTGAAGGTGTGACTAACCCGGATAACAGGAGAGTAAGAGAAGTTGCCGCATGCTATAGGGGATCCCACACTTTGCCTTTCTCAGAAAATACCGGAAGATTGCTATGATGTTAAAATTGGCTGCTGGTTCAGGGTAAAGTTGCGTACCACACCTGTGAGACTTGTGGGACTGTGGAGGTATATCTCTACGCATTCTTCGTCTCCACGCTCGATGTTGCCGTCGCTACGAACCCGGAGAAAAGAGAATTCGTACCTCGATAGGAGGCCGGTTTTGTCCCGGAGTCATTATGCCGTGGTAAATAAAATAAAGGTTTCTTACTTTCTGAGAGTCAAACTTCGGTCTCTAACCTGCATCCAGTCAAATTGTTGACTGAGCTATTCCGACAGATGTGCAACAGTGGTAGTGTGTTATTACGGCTTGGAAGGAGAGTCTGTCGCCTAATTATGAATCACGGGACTTAGTCCAAATTAAAAATCGCACCGTAAGAAAACTGAATTTTTTGTGGATTTCAGTGTGTGGCGACAGAAGTTCATTAATATGAGTTTCTTATAAACTGCATCTGTTCGTTTGCAGAAAATAGAGAGCTAATCACGCATAAAGTAAACCTACGCAGCACTCGACATCATTAGTGCAAAGATTATGATTTGGGACATTATCCATCATCTATTTATTTTTCAAAATGCAACGTTTCAGAGATGGCTCTGTCTCTGTCATCAGGTAAAACCTACTCACTTTGGCCCAGTCCATGGAGCTAGTCCCTGTCTCCGGACATCACTGTTTACATGTTATGGAACATCCATACTTGGGGTTCACGTTCTTGTGACTCGAGGCTTCTGCTGGTAGAGATCCACGGCTCAGATTTCACGCAAATTATAAGGCGCAGTGAACGCAACCGCACGTCTCTATGAGACTCCCATTCAAAAAGCGTGAAATCTGAGACGCTGTTTGTGGCCCACCGCACAGAGTCAGCAACAGTCAAGTAAGAAGATTACACTGTTACGTATCAGTAGGATCAATTAATCTGTTCCTGTGCTTAATAAATTAAGCACTATGCCATTAAGACATATGGGGAAGTGGAGGTATAGCTCTTTGATCTCGGGACTAGATGCAAATGAGTGGTCAGCTTCAAGCCCCTGCCGCTTTAACCCCAGGAAAAGAGCCCCCAATACTCATTGGATAGGAGGCTGGATGTGGCCCAGAATCGGTTTGGGCGCTGTGAAGAAGAGAAAAATCTTACACTGCCAGGAATCGAAACCGGGTCGTCCATCCCGTCGCTATACCGACTGAGCAAACAAGTAGGAACAGTACAGCGATAAAATGGCAATTTAGTTCTACAGTATTAAGATTATAATTACTCATTTTAAACCTCTCTCCGGGTCCCAGATAGTTAGAGGCAAACGGAATTAAAACTACTAATTGCTTACTCTTTACACAAAGTTTCTGTTCGATAACTCTTGGCATAATAAATATGAAGTGGCATTATTTCCACGTATTGCGGAAAAGGAAGAAGAGGAATGTTATTCCCAGAATGAGTAGGATCAAATAGGAGCAGAATGGGTGCAAATTTAAGAAAGCCGCAAACCGTGGCAATTCCTAGGCTGCTTCTAAAAGCTCCTGATATTACTTGTTTGAATACAAAAGTAGGAGTTCTCCTACGAGCACGCTTCGTTTTAAGTTCTTTTTTAAGAGAACGCAAGAAGGGAGAACTGCCAATTAAACTTTCAGTTGCATTTATTTTTAAAAGAGAAAAAGTTCTGAATAAATATACACGATGTCTGAAGAGAAACAACTAAAAGAAAGTTTCATAGAACTATGGGGAAAATTTTCGAGGGGGCGCTCACGATAGAGGCAAGAAATTGCGTTCTCCTGGGCTTCTGTTTCGGAAGTTCGTGTCTGTTTGTACTCCTGGCTGGAAATAACGATTTGGTATTCATCCGATTTTAGTCAAAGTAATACTAACTACGTGGAAGGCAGAATAATTGAAAGGCTGGTCAAAACTGTCCTGAACTTTATGTGACCCGGCAGTCCCTACCATGTTAACAAGAACCCAACATTGGTCCATATGGTAAGCTAGTTGAATCCGACTCATATTCTGTGTACTACTTATTTCAAAGCGCTTTGTTTTTCTGGCGCTCGTTCTTTCCTATTTCCTCACCCTGTCTTAATCAGGGTCTGGGGTCCCACAGGTAACCATGTATTGCTCTCGCAAGTGATTGTGTCTGAGAATGTAGGCCTGTATACTGCGCTTTCAAGCCATGTACAGTACTTCTCGCTCCCGAAACAGATTTTTATGTTCGAAGGAAGAGAAATTTCTTCCGGCACATATATACGAATAAAAATATACAGTAACTACAATTTACAGCTCGCGTAAGCTGCAATAAATGAATATTCACATTTCCACGCCTCATACTCAGTTACCTGCAAATCTTCTCTGCATGTGACAGCCAGCTTGCGCGGCTTGAACAGCAACAGCACTTTCCTGCTCTCGATGTCTCGCCATTTCCGACCAGGACCACTCTATCATTGTCTTCGCTATCTCCCTGAGGCAGGTAGCCCGTATTTTGACAGGTCTCAGAGGAGAGGCTCCAAATGACTCCCTGGGTGTCACTAATATGCTATACAATCTAAATTATTCTGACTTCTGTGTTTAAAAGAACATAGCATTAGATTATGACTTGCATACACTTCCTTTATCTTCACAGTATCTAAAGTTCGCTGGTGCGCTCGCCCATTTTGGCCTGTTTCTCTTCAAGTGTCGTCTTAACTTATTATTTGTATTTTATAAGTAAACTTTTTAAATGTGTGATTCTTTGCCTTATTCAACAAGGAGAATCCCTTTCTTCGTGCAACCCCAGTGTTTCGGCCTTCAGTTCATTCAGATTGTCTCCTGTCTCTTTGTGTTCTACGTACATTTTGTGGTCCGTCTCATGACTCTCATCTCGCCTTCTATGGTTGTACCTCTACTGCAAAGCTTTCGCTCCAAATGAGGCGATTACGGAAGTCTAAGCAATCAAATCAAATAAAGGCAAATATTCCAACAGTAAATGAATGGAAAGTGGTTGTATCCCGGTCATTAGAGTAATTGTATTTGCAGTTTTCTCGGCGCCTCCCTTCAAATGATGGCGCAGTGTCCGTTTCAATCCACATCCCAGTAGCTCGTTATTCATAATCATCCTGCCGTACCTCGTTTTGTGCAGTCGGTAAATAGCAGTACGAGGGAGAGTCGGTACACCAGTCACAAGTGGAATTAAACAGTTGTAATGGACGTAATAGGTTCCTATGTGTATCGCTGGGTAGCAGCACAGTCCAAGTTCATGATAGGCTATGCAGCAGACGCGCATGTGTATGTTCACAGACTGGTTTCAGTAGTCGAATTGGCGACCGTGCTTGAGGGGTGTAACACCGAAGGTCAGAGATCTGTTGTGCGTCTTTCTTGGGGAGGGAACATAGAGGATTCAATGAAAAAGATATTTGTAAAGAAATGTTTCCTGCTTACGGTGAAAAGTGTTTGTCGCGCAAAGCGGTGCCACCTTGGTGGCAAACATTTCGGTGATGACGAAATATTGAAGTGGAGGCGCGGAAGCGGCTGAGACAACAGCCAAAAGACTTCTATGCTGCAGTTTTAGACGCCATGATAAAGCGATGGGACAAGTGTATCAATGTTGGTGGAGAACAGTTCGAGAAATACGTGGTAAATGCTTTTTACAAATTCGAATATCACATATCTTTTGTTCTATATCCATTTGAGATTTATTTACTGACTTTCGCTCGTAGGATACACGATAAACTAATTCCAAGCAGCAGAACCGTCCCTGAGAGGCGAATAGTCACTCGACTGGTCAACAAATTCCCAGCTCTTTACGGAACCAGAAGGTTCATTACCGTTTTGACAGAAGGCCAGCCATTGGCCCCTGTACTGAACTAGATGATTCCATGTTAGAGCATCAGATACTCTTTAACGTGCATTTTAATATTGTCCTCACATATACGCCTCGATATATACAACGTTATATCTCGGGGGTTTGGGGTGATAAACCCTGACCGCAAGAAATAACTGGCACGTTAAGAGGTGTATGATATAATATTGTGGCGTACTTTCAGGAAGGCCGGACTGTAGAACGTCCATTGCTGGTCAACTGCTAGCAACTCATAGGCAACGAAACATAAACAGACCGTTGCCTAGGGAAGTGCTTACGCAACAAAGACCGAACTGCTGAGTTCCCACAGCAACGAATGAGGAACAATAAGGCGTCCATTGCTAGGCAGTGCATGGGTAGACACACCTGACAACAATACATGATATCCGTTGCTGAGTAGCAACGTGTTTTCTGTGGGTGGTTTGTGACGAGCTAATATAGGGATTAATGAATATTTTTCGAGGATGCAAAGAGCTATAAGGGAACAACCAAGAACGAAGAAGCTCCACCAGGAATAGCGGTGCAAGAGTACAGCCATTGTAAAGGGAACGTGAAAGGCGTTACTGGGAGTGATTATATTTGTGAGTGTAAACAAATGATGGCCCAATAAACATTCGTCTAATCCGAAACCCATCGTTTCTTGCGGCGTTATCTAGGAAACGCGCGACAATATATTTGAAATATAATATGAAGATAGATAATACAAATAATGTGAAATTGGCGCTCTTTCAAAGACAAGAAACTTAATACAATTACTTTCAAGTGTTCACAGCAATAATGACATTGTCATACGTTTCCCAGAACACTGACTGAAGTGATGGTTTCTATGGACTGGAATCCTATATGACACATAGAGAGCACGGTGAGTGCGAGATAAAATAATTACGGGTCGTTGGACATTAAGAAAATAGGTGAGATTTACAGGTGGAAGTCGTCGTAAATGTTTCCCCTCTCCTCAATCTCAAAGCGCTGCATAAGAGAAATGCAGAATTAACCCCGACACACACAAAAAGGCCGGACAGGAATATGAAGCATTTCAGGGAAATTAACCATAGTCGTCGTTAAGCAGAGTCATGCAAAAACAGATTGTTGTCGAGAGTAATTACAAGTCATCAAGGACACTACTAACTTTCTTGCAAAGGATCATGATAACGATAATATATGTCGCACTGCAGGGTACGCACGTGGAGACCAGACGGCCGAAATAGGCCTACGTTTTGCCCGTGAATTAAGAACTCATAATGTTACTCTCATAGCACCAGAAAGAGATAGAATTACGATAATATGTGTTTTTTATATCCCTCCAAATTTGTTATTTCCCGCAAAGTTTCTCTCTAAAGTTGGATGAACGTGTTTCGATTTCCAGCAGGGACAAGAAATTTTAACTTCGTCACCGCATCCACGCCGACTTGTAAACAATGAGACCCAGGGGCCCTTTATCCTGAGGAAAGCAGCCGGCTCGTCTCCATCTAGTGCCGAAATTGAGAATGCACGGCTTCTACTTGAACACAGGAACGAAATCTCCTGTTGCCAGTGCTCGCTAACTGGTTTTGTTGGGCTGCTGCGGTCTTAGATTGTTTTGCATTTTCCCATGTTCACTAATCCAGAACAACACAGGTCGAATGCAGTCTCGAAATACATAAGGGGAGGGGCAGATTCGTGTAGAAAATGAAGTTGAAAGATGAGAACGTCACATCTGCATTACCTTTATCGAAGTAGATGCTTGGGAATCTATAATTCGTAGTCGAATATGAAGATGTTATACAGTAAGACAAAGAAATTGGTTATGTATAGAAATAAGGTGAACGCCAACGCATGAACCGACAGCGGCAGTGAAGATGGTTCTGACTGTTGCCACCAGAGTACCTACAGTAGCGTGCTGGCAGAAGATTCTGCTTCTACGGCACTTGGAAACTCAAGGTCCAACTCAAGTTTAAATAATATTAGGCCTAAAGAAAAAACGAGCATTTAATCTTACTTGAATCCGAATTGCCTTCCTTCTTGTGACTGTGGATGAAAGAATTTTGCGAAAACAGTTCACATGTATAAAGAGTTCCTAATAATTGATGCTTATTAGCTACAGGCTAGGGGCTCTACTTAGCTCAAGAGACAAAAATAATTATGTTAATAACAACTTCGGTCACGATGTTCTGAAATCAGATTAATGTTCTTAAGAGCTGAACCTAATATGCAGCAAGCTCCATTCGAATTCCTCATATCCAGGTGCACTAAATTGCAGCTGCTAATTCGTGTATCTGGACTGTATAACTTGAACTTCGCTGTAAATGTAAATTTGTTTGCCATAATGACATTCTTTGAGTGTACACGTGTTATTAACATTGGGATATGAGGCTGGCCGGACTGAATTACCCTATGATAGTGTTATGTTGACTCATGTCCTAACGTGATTGAAACTGAGTTAACCTCAGACGAACTGAACCGCCATGACCCACCCTCGTCAATCCTGACCCAACCTAACCCAACTTGACCTAATCTGACCTAACCTAACATAACCCCAAAACAGGAAATAAAGTAACCGGACACTTGGCAGAACCTACATCATGGAACCCCATACAAAGCAATATATTCGAGGATCAGCAGTTTCATGCAGAAGCGCTTGAACAGAGGGAGAGGGAGAGGGAGAGGGAGAGGAAGAGGAAGAGGAAGAATGGGAGCATCAGATCGTCTATGCCTTCACTGACGCAGACGTTTTGGGATCGATAAGTCGTTATATAAATATGTTGCTCAGTGCGATGGAGAAACACAGAAATGAAAGCAAAACCAGCTGCCTATATTTTCCCCGATATTGGCAATGTGTTGGTTTACACGAAGACAATGCTGACAATAAGATAACAGAAACGAATATCTGTATGGCGTAAAGAACTAAGAAATAAGATATCACACTCCATCGCAACCTATCAAACAATAAAACAAAAGTTAGCAAGTTATTCAAAGCTTACCTATCTCTCACCTACATAATACGTCTATGCATATCTATGGCTCTATAGCCCTTCGTTGGACCTAGGCCCCATTACAGTTTCTTAATCCTATACACAGCCGGTAGAACACTTCTGACGGGGGATCAATCTGTCGTAAGGACCCTACATGTACACAAAACATCACAAACACAGAATAAACGCACACACCGACATCCAAGCCTCGAGGGGAATTCGAACCCAAGATCCCAGTGCTCGTGTGGGCGAAAACTCGAGCACTGGGATAGTGGGTTCGAATTCCATTCCAGGCATGGATGTCGGTGTGTGCGTTTATTCTGTGTTTGTGTTGTATATATGAAGGATGTCCCAGGAGTTTTGTGCCATACTTCAGGAGCGTACTGAGGGTTCCCCATAGAATAACTTTCAAATAGGAACCCATGTACGCAAACGTAAATTAGCAGCGCTAGGGCGGCATTTAAAATCATTTCGTTTAAACTTGGCGCCTCAATGTCGAACTGCATTACATAGAGGAGGAGCCATCCACCAGCACTCGTGCCATTGCCAAGATTGTGAGGACATGAAAATCAAGTGTTTGAAGGATGCTGCATGACCAACAGCTTCATCCGTACCATCCAACGCGAGTACACGACGTAGGTCCAGCTGACTTCGTACCACGAGTTCAATTTTGTCAGTGGATACTGAACCAGTGTCTACATCAGCCAAACTTCCTAAATCACGTGTTCTTCACACATGAAGCGCAGTTTACAAGGGATGGCTGGTTCAACTGTCGAAACAGCTACGATTGGGCTGAAGAAAACCACAACGTTACTGTAGTTGGTTACCATCGGGCGCAAATTTCAGACAATGTCTGGGCGGTCATCATTGCAATCACTTGATCGGGACTTTCCTCCTACCACCGCGACTCAATGGGCCCTTTTACAAGGCGTTCCTGGAATGTAGCCTTCCGACTTTGCTAGAAGACATGCCACTGATGTGCGGAGGCAAATGTGGATACAGCATGCCGGAGCGCCTGCACACTTCAGCATTGTATCACGAGACTACCTGGATGCTGCTTTTCATGGTCGTTGGATAGGAAGAGGAGGCCCAGAGCCTTGGCCAGTCCGATCCCCAGACTTGACCTCTGGACTATTTCGCGTGGAGCCATGTGAAAAGCCTGATCTACCACACGCGTGTGAATAATGAATTCGAGCTGTTGGCCAGAATACTTCTTGCATGTGACATGATCCGTGAGACACCTGGAATGTTTGAAAGTGTGCGCCAAAGTTTCTTTCGTCGATGTAACGCATGCATTGAAAACGGAGGGCGCCAATTCCAACATCTACTCTAACAGGTGAGTCTTAAGAGTTTGGAAGGGGTAATATGCCTGTGTGTGCTCTTCGACATTGAGGCGCCAAGTTTAAACAAAATGATATTAAATGCTGCCCTAGTGCTACTATTTTACGTTTGCGGACATGGGTTCCTATTTCAAAGTTCTATAAGGTTTTTTTTTCCTTGGCACTACAGTCCCAGTGGGCCTAGGCCTACCTCCGTGAACATCTCCGTTCACTTCGGTTTTTATCTAGATCTTACACATCCGGTAGGACTCCTTGGGCGGGTGATCAGCTCGTCGCAAGGCCTCTACCTATAGACAAACACAGAAAAACGCACACAAACATCCATGCCCCGAGTGGGATTCGAACCGACGATCTCGGCTTCCGAGCGAGCGAAGACAGTGCATGCCTTAGACCGCTCGGCTACCGTGACCGGCCCAGCGCCAATTTATCCACCACAAATCCCACTTGACCAGGCCCGGGATAGAACCCTGGTCGCCGCAGTGGGAAGCCAGCGACTAACCGTTTGAGCAATGGCGCGGGCCTTCAGCTATATAAGCAGTCGCGCCAAATGTATCGAGAAGGACACGCGAAGGAAAAATCGAAATACGAAACGTCAGGACAACGACCTCTTTCCAATTGAGACACTTCCGTACCGAGGAATAAGTTTCGGAACAGGGTGGAGGAGCCCGAACCATGCAAGAAAAGAAACCGATGCTGACAATGAAACCGTCTCTGCGGTCGAAGTTGTCTTCTGCAGCAATCGAGAAATAACTTAGAAGAGAAAATGTGATAATGTACTTGTATACGCGCATGCGTCCACGACACATTTAAACTGAACCAAAGTGAATATAAAGGCACAAAAATGCATAGTAGCCATACATTTACAGTACACGGAACCATACGTGATTCGAAAGGTGCAGGCAACTCCCGATGTGGTACGTAAATATACACTATATGTGTAACTGATGGAAGGATAATATTAAAAAGATTATACAGGGAAAGAAAGGATATTAGGGTGTGAACTTTATTTTGGCATACGTTACGGACCGGTCGCGATCTCTTATAAACACTATCATAAATTACGGTTTCTGGAAAAGTAATTTCTTTACGAAATCAGGTACTAATATCTTCTTAATTGCAGTTCTGGTGCATGGAATTAGCTGGTCTATTTACTTCCTTGATCTATTTTGCATTCAGCTAATATACGTGATCCCTTTAGTTCGGGACACCGAGGGTCCATAGAAATTGCAAAGCCCTTTGACATTCCTTTCCTTTCCGACGATAGCGTAATCCAGAAAATGGTCAGAGTAATATTAGCACTTCTGCCTTCTGGCCAATATGAATAGACTGCAATTCTGTCTGCAGTCTGGCCGCTCACCGCAAGACCAAGTTGGGGAACGTCCGATATCGTTTTCCAGTTCAGTGCGTTGTAAACGCATACGAACTACAGCAGGGGTCAGATGTTCGGTAGTAAGTTCATGCGAGGTTACTAGAGATGAATGTTGTTGATAAACAAAAATTGAGGCTTTAGAGACTCTGTTGCGGAGAACAGTAGACCTATTTATGGCGAAAATATTTCGGTTGTGCGTTAGGGGCTTTGCCATATTTTCCCGAAATTTATTGCTGTTATATCGAATTATGTTTGCATTTGTGGTACATATGAAAGGAAGAAACTGAGTAAGTTATTTCAAAGCGGCCTCCGTAGTCTAGAGGTAACGTTCCCACCTCATGACTCGTAGTACGAGGGTTCAAACCCGGCGGAGGTCGTGGAATTTTTAAGGGCGGAAAAATTCAGGGAACAAGTCCTCCGGGAGGGACTTTAAGCCGTGGGTCCCGTGTCGTAGCTTTACGGCACGTAAAAGGACCTCATATCTCCTAAGGAGGTCACTGAGCCAAATTCAAGGACATTTCACGCCCAACAGTAGTCTCTAACGCCTCTCATAGAGGGGGGAAGCATTATAGATACCGCCAAGCCAGTAGAGGCCGAACTCGCTGGCTTGGTCGGGACTGATGGTAAGCACCAGTATCGGTAGGGTATAGAGACTGGTAGAATATCATAGAGGGAAGCACAATAGATCAAAACTGGTCGCGGTGCATGGGGAAACCCACCCTCTCTAATAATAATAATAATAATGTAGACCCTACCTTATGCAGGATCATGATGGTTTTTAAAACTTTTTTTTTTTAGTTAATTTTAAACGTGTTTATCATATTTTATTCAAATAATTTGCAGTTGAGATAGGTATATGTTGCAGCACGCTTGCGAGAAATGAGGAGTTGGTACAAAAGTGTAAACGGAAAGCGTTAAAGGAAGATACTGCTCGGGAGATCTAGGTTTAGATGGGAGGATATTAAAGAAGGAGGTGGACTGGATTCATCTGGTTCAAGCGACAGTCCAGTGACAAACTGTTCTTAGTAGAGTAATATGGCTTTGCGTTTCATAAAAGATGTGGAAGTGTTTTACCATCTATTGACTGTTAGATTCTCATGAAGGACTCTGATCAATGTAGTCAGTCAGTCAGCTAAGCATTCTTTTTTTTTCCTTGGCACTACAATCCCAGTGGGCCTAGGCCTACCTCCATGAACTTCTCCGTTCACTTCGGTTTTTCTAGATCTTACACATTCGGTAGGACTCCTTGGGCGGGTGATCAGCTCGTCGCAAGGCCTCTACCTGTAGACAAACACAGAAAAACGCACACAAACATCCATGCCCTGAGTGGGATTCGAATCCACGATCCCGGCTTCCGAGCGAGCGAAGACAGTACATGCCTTAGACCGCTCGGCTACCGTGACCGGCCAGCTAGTCAGTCAGTCAGTGTTTATTAAGACTATGAAACAAGCAGGAAAATGAAAACGCTCTGTTTTAAATCGGAAACTATAGCCAAATATACGTCCTTCTAACACACTGCAATAGGAAAAAAAGAAAAATGTAAAAATAAAGCAAATAGTGTTATCCCTGTGCTTAGTTATAGAATTAAGCACTATGCTATGAAGGCATAGGGGGGAGTGTAGGTACAGCGTCAGTCTCCCTAATCTCGGCACTAGATGGAGTTGAGTGGTTAGATTTAAGCTCCTGCCGCTTTACCACCCGAGAATAGAGCCCCGGTACACATTGGATAGGAGGTCGGGAGGGCCTTACATCCTGTTGTGGAATCTCTGGAGAAAAGACCTCATATAAATAACAATATAAACAAGGAACAGTTTGGTTAAATAGTTGTGTTAAGAAGAGGATGGCATATATAAATATTATCAGTAGTTCTGTCCGTAAACTATTGCTTCCAAACATACATACAATTAATCCAATATATGCGATCCTTTTCTTATAAGCAGTTCTGTCCGTAAATTGTTGCTTCCAAACATACGTACAATTAATCCGTTTAAATGTAGTTACCAACAGACATTTCTCAGAAATGACCTACCTCTTTCCGTTTCCTCGTATCTGTTACTACACAGGCTTAGTGATTCCATTAATGGTGTATATTTCCAATTACTGGGTCTGTTGTTGATGCCTTTGTGAGGAACAAAACACAGTCGCGAGAGGAAAGACAGAACACGACGTTCTATTTCAAATCTGTTTATGTATACGCAGAAGTTTTGTAACGGCGACTGAAAGCCATTAGATTATATATTTTCATGTTACCATAGCACCGAATTGCCGAGCGTTGCCTAAACTACATAATAGGTCACGGGTGAGAGAACAGTATTTCATTTCTAATAAGGAACGCCTTTCTTTGGAATGAGATAATCCACAACATGGCTGTGTCAGTATTTTCACTTTGCCGCCGATTTTAAAGGGGCCATATTTCAGTGAACTCTGTCTGTACATACGTCCTGTTGTACGTAGCAACAAAATAATACGATCCTTTATGGTGTAGGTGTGCGCCTGATGGAGTTGTGCACCTCAACCTTAGACCCTCCTACGAAATGAACAGGTCTATATTATATACGATAGGAATATTTACTGCCAAATTTGTCTCTACGGAATAGAAAGACGTGTACACTTTTTTAATTTTATCGTCAAGACTGTTAAGATCGTTTACATTCATATGATCTAAATCAATATTTCCTGAACATAAATTTCCTATATGAACGCAATGTGTGTAATCATTTTCAGATATACTCTTTCTTAATATTTCCATAATTAGTGATCCTATTCCAATAAGTTCTTTTTGAACAGAAACGATCTTATGATTTAAATATTAATGAATCAGACAGCCTTTATTACAACAAACCCTTGGAATTTATCATTCCTTCTAAAAAGTTCCTCATCAAGTTGTGTTTGTATTTATCCTGTTGCATTTCTCTGAGAAATACCTGTCTTACTACTTTCAGTTTACCGTTGATTATAACTGGCCCTTCTTCTAGCGCTTTCGAAACATGAAAGTAACGTACGGAGCTGCGTGTTTATATTTCCTATATGTTATCAAAAACCTAAATAACGAAGTATGCAGTAATTCACATGAGCAGGAAACTTCCTGAGAGTGTATTATGGAGTGCTCACTTTAAAACAAAGTTCTTAGGAGAAAATTCAGATCTAAGACGAAGGTACGGCAATGATATAACAAGGAGCTTCATAAATTTCACACTTCAGAAAATCGAGGATGATTGGATTATTGGAGCATGTAGCACGCATGAGAGAAATAATAAATGTATACAAATATTTTGTGGGAAAACCTGAAGAAACGAGACCGGTTGGGGAACTGGACATTCAGAAGTAAATATAAAAATAGATCTGAAAGTATCGTTTTGTGACAGGATTCAACTGTCTCACGATAGGGCCAAATTGTGGAATCGTGAATACATTGCAACCAAATTTCGGATTTCATATATATCGGGGAATATCTTAGCTGTCTGAGCATATAGTAGCTCTCAAAACATCAGCTCTAAACTAAACAACAATTACTTCTAATTGCGAATTGTAAAGTGATACATTAGCTCACAATTCTAAACAACTAGCATATAGGCCTGCAACATATACAGGCAGTGTTTGATGCACAGTTTTGCTTTTGACAGAAACGGCTAATTTCCTAAAATACACTTCACTGAGCTTGACATTTTTACTCTCGTCCGGATTCATATGCAATGAGGGAAGAGACTGTAGGTCCTGCTGGAATGTGCTTTGGGACATGGAATGCTATGTTAGTACCTGGAACAGCGCCGTAAATCAAGATAATTCCAACCGAAAGTACTTACCAGGCTCGCACGTAGCCAGCAGCCCTTCAAATGAATTAAATAAATGTTGAAACATTGTGTGCGACATGCTTTATATTAGTGTTACCGGTATGTAAAATTGATCAAACTTCATGTCGATTTATGTGGTACTACCATGCATACAATTATTTATAGATTTATGCTTAGATATTGATTTCATTAACGATGTTGTGACCTAGGACTCTTAAAATGAACTATGTGTAAGTTATATGTAGTGTGACATGATGACGATATATTTCAACGGATGAAGTTATCTGCTACTACGCAACGGCCGGTAAACAACGCGTGCCATCTGGTTTTCGCTGCAACAGATACACACACATTAAACAAACTGTTGGAAACGGTGTTTTCCATTGCGTGCGCCCCGAAGCTCTATAGTGAGCACGAAGAAGACTGGCGAAGGCCAGCAGCAATTGTAAATGAAAGCCCCAGCCTCTCGTCAGACAGAAAGTTAGATAAAGACTATGACCGCAAGTGTTCAGATGAAAAATAATGCCGTTCCTCAATCTCAAGGGGCTTGTCGCCAAGACGAACCGATTAGCGGTAAACCGGAAGTCTTAAAGTAATTGTGGTTCTGGCTCTGGGGTTCAATTGAGCAACCCTGTTCCTGGGGGGATATAAATACAGGGACATAGCCCTCCAGGTTGGAGGAATCTCGAATCTGAGACAGTAAAATGTGGTAATGAGTCCCGCAGGACTCGGACCTGAGAATGACTGCGCTGGCGAGGACCAGCAGCAATTGTAAACGACTGAGAATATGATGATATTTGGAACCATGGGCTAGCTGTGAGACAGTGGTCAGCCGATAACGACGTATAAGAGGTAATTAACGAATTTGAACCCCCAACTAATTATTTTCCAGCAACATTTGATATCGAGAGCTCTTGACAATTGTAGAACTCAAAGTACTTCTAATGTCCGTATAACGTATACGTATTTCGCTTTAAAACAGTGGGATATTAAAATGGATAGTATCTTCACTTTGCACATATATGGAGATTCACAGCTTGGATAATCAATTACCTTTGTAATTCCCAGTTTTCTTGAGTCACTGAAATCCAAAATCATGACTGTGTTGCTTTTAGCTTAACAATTCTTCAGTTATCGGATTCTATTTCACAGCTACTTCAATGGATGCCCATTTCATTACAGCATGAACCATGTTTAATTCCCACTTAACACTGGCTTTGAGAAATATCTCATTTCAACAGTTTCTGTCTTCCTTAATCAATTTAAATTGTTTTCTTTGAGGCCAATGTTACACTCTGCATTTGGAGATACGTAAGAAGACTCCACAGGAGATGGAAAGTTGAAAAAGGGAAAATGAAACAGCAATTACAATTATAGAAAATTTAAGCTTAATTCTTGAAAATAGCCGCTTTCGCGTAAGGGAATACGGAATTTTAGAAACAGAAAACAACGTTCATAGATGATATAGGTGACATAAAGAGATTATTTTGTGATCATAAATGTGTACAGACGTCAAGTAGGTAAACAAAGCGTATATGGGATTCTACTATTCTGCAGGCTAAATGTAATCAGCATCATGCAAATCTTACTCGGGATGAGTGTATTGGAACAACTTCTCCAAGGAGCAGAGTCATCCTTTAGAAGCTATTAGTTGCTCACATACATCTTACCGTTTTCACAAGCATCCGCCACTGGATCCTTCCCTGAACCAGACGAAACCAATTTATGTTCCATTTAACATTATCATCCATGTATGCATAGATTGCCAGGTGCTCGCTACATTTCTAAGTTTAAAAACAAGAAACTAATATCAACATATATCATAAAGTAAAAGCAAAATTATCACCATGCGTAATTCACTGCCACGTCTATGAATGTAGGGGTAACTGGAGGTATGGCTCCACGCATTCTTAGTGTCGCCGTTGGATTGCAGCGAATGGTAAAATGGCTTTATTTCCGCAATTTATTTGATAGGAGCCTGGAACCGCAATGCCGGCCTGATTGAAAATTCCTTGTCGTTCAATTAGTAATCGGTTATCATACTGAATGTTTTATCCCAGATCATAGATATCTCGAGTCCAGCAAAATGAACAGCGTTACCAACGTCACAAAACATCTTTCTCTAGCTTAAAATTATACCTCGATCTGTAGCATAGTTTCTGATAAAATGGCTGAAATCTCTGCCTGGTAAAGCCACCTTCTATCTCTCTCTTTTTTAAGTAATCGTCTTGCATAAAACTTGTAGGATTACTCACCTCTGTTTGTAACCATTGGCGCATACTTATGTACGCGACTATCACACATTCACACGTACTCGTGACCCATGCAGAAGAAAGCAAGACAATTGTCCGTAGAAATGAAAACAAATTACTTGAAAACGGAAGTATACGAAACCCTAGAAACTGCATGGAAACTTATGTAAAAGAGACTTGCAATTGGTTACACAGACAGATCAGCCTTGAAGCGGCGAATTTTCCAAAACTTAAGCCAGAGTCCGCCCTCGTAAGGATAAGAGCAATTCTATAATTAAAATATTAGCTAATTCTTCGTTCATCAATGGCACTACAGAATTTTGTCGGGCCATGGCCTCTTCTTCAGCTTCCTAATCATTTTTACGCAGTCGGTAGCACTTCTACGCCGAGTGATGAACCCATCGCAAGGCCTCTACCTAAACACAGCACAACACAAACACAGAATAAACGCAAACACAGACATGCATGCCTTAAGTAGGTTTAGATCCACGATCCCAGCGTTCGAGCGCGGGAAGGCAAATTCATGCCTTAGACCGCGCTGTCACTGTGATCAGCTATATTAGTTAATGCAGAGCATAATTTTGTCGACTCGATATTCTGAGACTGAATGACCAAAAAAACATCTAGTGAGCTCGGCAAAGACTGCGTAATACAGACGTTCACTAGTTGCCAGTGAGTACAACATACGTAATCCCTGTGAAACATTCTTTTCAGAGAGCTTATCTGTCGCTCAGCTAATCAAGAAGCCGCCTGTCACTAAAGCTATCCGACTGTTGAATATCATATACACAAGAACCCGCCATTTGTCCCTGTCCTTAGACAGATGAATCTACTCCACAGTGTTCCGCTTTATTTATTTATTTAATATTACCCTTCCATCAAGGCCTAGGTATTCTAAATAATTGATTTAGTAGGGTTTTCTGATCAGAAACACGTATCACATTCTGCAGTATTCCATCACCCGATAAATATTTGGTGCAAAGCACAAATTTTAAATATCTATATTATGCAGATATTGCAGCCTCCTATTCCTTCCTTCTATTTACGTCCAAATATTGTCTTAAGCACCCCGTTTCCAAATGCCCTCAATCTACTTTTCCATAAATATGGCAAGGTTCGTAACCTTACAGAATAAAGCAAATTACAATGTTTTATATTCTAGTCATCACGTTTTAGATAGTAGATGAACATATGGAACATACTGTGCTGAATGATATAAAGTTTTTCAGAATTAATCACCCCTTAATTTTGTTGTAATATGTGTTTCTGAATGGGTAAGTAAGTGTAATTTTGATATGTCTGAATCGTATAAACAAACTGAAGAGCTCCGTATTTTATTGCTTCCTCAATCAATCATTTTGATTACACCAATGATTTTTTTATTGCTAGTGGGGTGGGACTAAGTCCCTTGTAATGCGGCCCCTTCTGGCCTATTGTACCAGCCCCAGATGATAGGTGAGGGTGACTGTGGAGCAATTGGCGGAATGAAAATTGGCAGGGGAACCGAAGTACTCGGAGAAAACCTACCCCACTTTGTCCACCACAAATCCCACTTGACCAGACCCGGGATCGAACCCGGGCCGCCGCGTTGGGAAGCCAGCGACTAACCGCTTGAGCTATGGTGCGGCCACACCAATGATTTGATTCTCTTCCAAGTCATATTGTACTCCCCTCCAAGCGACCCTCTATAAGTCGCATGGGGCTATCGCGAGAACAAAAGTCACCCCAGGGCCCGGTCAGCATTTCTGCTGCCTAGGGGAATTCTGGCAGGTTATTTGTGCTCTCTCGTGCAGTAGCACACTGCTGTAATGAAGATAACTAACATACAAGTTTGTACGACTTAACCGCCCCATGGTGCAGAAGGAGATGTTCTGAACTGTTGTCATGGCAACGTGTTTCCTTTGTACCGAATAGTAGTTACATTATTTATATTACATTCAGCTTGTCTTACTTTTTCCAATCGGAATGTCTACAGTTCATTAGCGGCTCTTGTTTCTTGCTGTTTCTTCTGATTAAAATTCGACTACCGCTTCATCTGAAGTCATGATTCAAATCTTTTCTCTCAGTAGGTTTCATAGTTTCTAAAATTCCCCTGATACTTTAGTTTACTGAGGGTGACGCATTATAACCGATTGAAACCAATGGAGGGAGTTCGAGAAGTAAAGGTTAGGTTATCTTGAACAAGCAAGAGGAAGTAGCAGGGGGAAGTGGAAAATACACAGAGAAAAGNAAATCTTACAAAAGCTACATTATTTGCTCTCTTCACATAATATTATTAGCTTATTTACATGAATTAGGACGAGAAGGAGAGCGACTCAGCCCTGGCTGCGTATAAAATTGATGAATCTAACGGAAAGGTAGAAACCCTTGGGGAATTAGGTCTGTTTGAAGGACTAATATTACAATGGACGGAAGCGAAATCGGGGACCGTCTGGACTAAACTCGAGCGGGATAGTGTAAATGGCGGATTCTCTCAACTCGATAAATCTGGCAGGGCTAATAGTGATAAAACATTTCGTTCAAATCATCCTGAATATGCATCCTGCCGGGATAGCGTAGTCGGTATAGAGATTGGCTACGGGCTGGAAGGCCGATGGGTCGGAGTTCGAGTCCCGCTACATTCAAGAATTTTCTCTTCCCTAAGTCGTCCAGACTGGCTCTGGGGTTCACCTAACGTCTTATCCAGTGCTTGTCGGGGGCTTTTCCCCGAGGGTAAAGCGGTAGGGTGTGAAACTGACCATTCACCCAGTAGTTCCGAGGGCAAGAAAATGTGGACTCTCCTACTGAGATGCCACAAGCTGGTTCAGGTCCTATTCTTGCCAGTTGATCTGCAGTTTCATTCCCTACATTACCCTCATGGCCTGGCACTCATATCAGTTGAACTCTGTTATGTTTGGACAGTTGAATGAGGCATTCATTAATGGTAATCGCAGACCAGTTTTGAGGTAATGTGATATTTTACAAGTGCTTTAATTACAGCTTGACTGTCTCTCCCTGGAGGTAAAACGGAAGGAACATAAAGCTGGCCACTCACCTCCATCATGTGCCGAGGTCAAAAATGGTGGAGCTATATATCCAGTCCTCCATACCGCCGCGTTGCATAGTGATTAATTAATTAATTAATTAATTAATTGAGCACAGGGACAACTTTATCTTTGCCTTTACCTCCAATACTGAATTTTATTAATAACCATTCAGTGGTTCTGAATTTGTTCTACATGTGCAGACAGTTGGACGGATGGAGCGATTGTAATAAAAGCTCTAGCTTAGCAAACTCACCAAAATCTTAAAACTTGCGTATTAATGGCTCGGCTGAAGGCATTTCAAATAACAGACTTTATAAAGATGAGGCATTCTTGAGAACTTAATAGTTCTTCAACTCATCAGATTCCTCAAAACGTTGCAATAGAGTGAACAGTTCGGGAGTTCCTGGGTTCGAAGCTCCTTACATAAACCGGTTACCTGACTAAAGTCTTCTTTATTTTCTTCAGTATCTCTTTGAAGATGCCTAAGTATACCTCGAGCTGGGTCATGGCCGTTTCCCCAGAAATGTTTTCTAGTTAATATATCACGGATAATCCTATATTTCGAATGTGTACTGTATAGTGTAAGATATTACGTTAAATATAACATAAATATACTAAATATATAGAGAAATAAATATTCAAAATTTTGGCCTTTTATGGAACAAATAATGTCACTACCATATTAACAAGAAGTAGTCACTTCTACCACTCCTGAGGCAAATGAATTCTGGATACACTCCCATATTCTGTTTCTTGAACATGTATTTTAATATTATCCGTCCATCTAAGCTCATATTTGTTAAATTTTCTCTCTCGATCAAGTTTTTCTATTAATATTTTACATGCATTTTTCATCTCTTCTACTCCTGGTACAAGCCCCTCAGCCTCCTGTCTCATACTCACTAACTTAACCATACCAATTATATTCTTGAAAAGTATAAATGATCAGTCTCTTCACTATTCGGGTGAGCCGGGATAGCGTAGTCGGTATAGCGATTGAAGAATGCCGTCTTCTGGGATGTGGTGTCGTGTCAATCTTGTGTGAACCGACGTTTCAGAGGAAGGTATCGCCTCCATCTTCATGTTAGAAAAATCCGCGAGCGAGGAACCAGCATGAGTAGATGGTATAGCGATTGGTTAGGGGCTGGGCGACCGAGAGATTGGAATTCGAGTTTCAGTAGGGTCGAGAATTTCTGTTCTCCACGTCGTCCAGACCGGATCTGGGGCCCACCCAGCCTCCAATCAAACGGCTAACAGGGAGTTCTTTCCCCGGGGGTAAAGCGGCCGAGGCACGAATTTAATCATTTTTCTCCAATTATTGCCGAGGTCAAGAAAATATAGATCTATACATTAACTCCCCCATACGCCATCATGATGTGGTGCTTACTTATTTAAGCATAGAGACAAATTTACCTTACCTGCACCTCGCTATTCTGTTTCAAATGATCAAATAAATACAGAGAAATCAATAAACAGATAAATGCAAACATAAATAATATTTCGTTATCTGAACAAACTTAAAGCAAGTTCTTTCTTATGTTGTTGCAATGAATAATGATAAATTAGTACTAACTCTTTACACTGGGGTAGCACTACAGGCAGGAATTTGTTATAGAGGTGACAGGAATTTGGTGGGTGCAGAGAATTAATAGGGTTGGAATAGTTCTTTTCCCTTTTCAGTGTAGCTGAATAAGGAAAGGTTGTGGTATTGTTTTGTAAGTATCAAATTGAAACATGACACTTTCCGGGTTCGTTGTACTAATGAGTTCTGACACAGAGACGAAGTGGCTGTAATAGGAACACAGACGAGCGCTCTTGGCACTCGACTGACACCCGCGGTTCAGAGACGGAAGTGCCTCCAGAAGGAATATATGACATCCAACCATAGAACTAAAACGTTAACATCAAGACTGGAAAGGAATAACTTAAAGGAAGGGCACTGGAAAGAGATTTCCTGTAGGCTAGGGCACAATAACGCAGCGGTCGCATGACTCTTTGGGGAGATATCTCCTGTCTAGAAATCGTCTTAGGGAACAGGGGAGGATCCGTCCCAAGTTTTGTCACTTCTATGTTGAGCTTCTACATCTTCTTGGGAAGTATCATACACCAAAACTGCGATCTTCTTTCGTTTCCTTCAGTGCAAAAATAAGATCAAAACAAGAGATCTCTTTTGTGCCGGAAGGTAATAAAAAAGACGCTATTGAAGCGACAATGAATTATGAAAAAAAAAAGTCAAAATATTTTCTGAGAATGGAAGCTTTAAACATAAGAGTCAGTTCTGAAAGTACGCCGCATGCATTGCTATTGCAGCTAATATAATGATCTCGTATAATACGGATAAGCTTCACTGAATGTTGACGAATGTTTCGTGGTGAATAAGTGCACTGAAATACGAGAACAATGAGAACTTCAGACGTGGATCCTGTGCCATGCATTCAAAGTAGGTGGTTTCCATAAATTAGGAGGAACTTCTTACTCGTATGGTATGATTATAATCTTCAGATTTTACAATTTCAACCGCTATTAAGGGTCCAATATTTTACTTTTGTATATTATTTTATTTACATAATTTTCCCTCATATATATTGCTGTTACACATCCTACGTCCATCTTAGTTTCCATTTTGTCACATGAACTTCATTCTTAAGCCAGGCACAATAATTTGACAGTAATCATTATATAAACATTGGCCAATGTACAGATTCAGCAGAAAGAAGACAATAAATGTACTAAACCCCTGAACATGTCATATAGGGCTGAAACATGTAGCTAAATGAATATTGTCGCGTGTTGCCTATGTAACGCGACAAATCAATGCAAGCAGATCTCGGATTGGGCGAATAAATTTATTGGCCAATCTCCTCTACACTTCCCAAGTATAATTTCATTATCACAATCACTGCTTCTGATACAGTCGAAGTCAAACTGAAGACTGGCTACTCTTCTAAGGTCAGCTACAAACTGCAAACTGTTTTCGGCAAACTTCCAGAACTCAACTGTCAACTCTCTGGTCAAGTCAAAGTCAAGTCAAAGTCACATTGCGACTGACGGTCAGTCAGCCAGTAAGTCTTGATGTCGAGCCCTTTGAAGCTGGACTTTTATAACCCGGTCTCGGACGGAATATAGCGCACCATGTAGGAGCCTTTGGTCTCAAGCGCTGTCATGCAACGAAACCTCTGATGTCCTTTCGTTGCCGGAGAAACGCGTTTGTTCCTTAAGGTATTCTAGGCAACGGCCAATTGTTACTGCGTTTCCATGGAAGTGCACATTCCGGATTCCCGGCAAGCGACAATATATAAAACTGTAAATTATTGTTATTATGTACATGCTGTGTCGAAGAACTTCCCACAATTTTATTACAACACAATAAGACACTCCACTACAACATCCAATGTAACACTGAGGGAGTCTGTGAATCGTGTGACGAGAACTTTCGGACCTGAGAAAGAAGAAGCAATAGGTGGCTGAAGAAGACTGCACAGTAACGAGATTCATAATTTTTTCTCCTCCCCAAATATTACTCCAGTTAGGATGATATAATTAACGACAATTGACGGGACAGGGCATATGACAAAGATTGAAGGGAAGATAAATGTATACAGGAGTTGTGTAGCAAACACTGAAGAATAGAGAATACATGAAAGACCTAGAAGTAGATGAGGGATAATAGTGCAACGGACCTTAATCCTTTAAGGACGGAGATGTAAGGACCAGTGAACCCAGTGTTACGGAATTTGAGCTAAAGCAATTACATTTTCAGCAAACTCTTATTTTCATTGTAATATTCATTCACGCTTTGAAAGAGCGAAGAGTTCCTAATATTACGAAAATGTTCACATTCATGTGTCTTCTGAAATCTTCAAATTGCTTACAACTTCGAAAATTTAACTTTTCTGATTGACGAAATATTTAAACAATATTAGTTAACGAAATTCTTCAGAATGTGTCATTTGCCACGATTTTTAAAGTTATCAAATCCCAGTTACGATAAATTGTTTATAGTTTTAGGATAGCAAATTCTCTGAATTTGAATACGTTATTATAATATCTCTACTATTTTCCGACAACTTAATTTACTCCATACCATTATTCATGCCCTAAATGGCAGACAAAGGTCGCTTTGCAGGATATTTCGAAGACTTTCATAATTCGAGCAGCTTCCAGAGTTTAAAACAGCTTAACTTTTTTGAAAAGACTGATTTACGTAATTCATAGTTTTCCAAAGTGTTCATTCTTAACAAGCTGTTGTAATTCGATGTTCCGAAGCTTCCTATGGTTTAGTTTTCCTGAAAATATCCATAGTTTCGCGAAATTTACGTCTTCGTAGTACCTTTCAATTTTCAAAAGTATAACTGAGAAACTGAAATTTTCCATTTCTTCTTAAATTTTATTACTTTTCAGATGTCCCTATTTTTGAAGACTGTCCTTTCTTAGAACACCGAAAGCAATTTCCTAATTTTCGAAAATGTTCAAAATTTTTTACAATTTCTACAATTAGGAATTTGCCACAATTTACAATTTTTAATCAAATTTTTCTTTCTTTTTTTGGAAATTTTTTGAAAGTTTTCCAGATATTGTGTTTTAGATTATTGCTTCAATAACTTTAAACAAATAGGCTGAAGGTTTCCAGACTGGATCTATCTGGCTGAGGATAGGAATTAGTGGCAAGCTGTTTTTGATACGGTAATGAATCTTCTTGGTTCCGTAGACTGCTATGAATTTCTTGACAAGCTCAGTAAGCATTAATTTTCGAATAAAATCTCTCCTAGGCATAGTTTTATTGGTTGGTTAATTACGTTGTCAGTCTCCTAGTCTTTTCTTCGATGGATCTTCAAGCCCATTCAAGGCCCTGGCCTACTAATTCAGTTTCATGATCATTTTACAGACGGTAGGACTCCTTGGACGAGTGATCAGCTCATCGCAAAGCTTCTACCTAAACACAGGACAACACAAACACAGAATAAACACATACACACAATAAACATCCATGCCCTGAGTGAAATTCGAACCCATAATCCCAGCGTCCGAGGGAGCGAAGAAGGTACATGTCTTGGGCCGCGCTGCTACTCCGACCAGTAGTCTCCTAGTTAAAGTGTATTAAATAAGATAAACCTAAAATTGTTCCTGTGTTTAATTAGTTAAGCACCATGCCATAGAGACATATTGGGGAGTAGAGGTATAGTTCCAACATTTTTACTTGGGAACTAGATGGAAGTGAGTGGTCAGCTTGACACACCTGCTGCTCTACGCCTGGGGAAGCAGCTCCCAGTAACAATTCGATGGGAGGCTGTGTTGACCCCAGAGCCGGTCCGGATGCTGTGGGGAAAAGAGAAATCATACAATGCCGGGAAATGAACTCAGGCCGTCCAACCCGTAACCCGTCGGTATACCGTTTGAGTTATCCGAGCTCCAAAGAATGTTACGGAAGTTACAAAAATTATTATTATACACTATTGGTTACTTCCATTAAGTTTTTTGGTATCTTCTTTGTGGGGTCAAATATAGTGTTCAGTAATTTGTTTTTATAATCTGTACTATTCCTTTAAAGTGAGAAACGAAGGTTTACTTCCTTACAGAGAAATAAGTGAAAGCCTGTCAAATTGTATATAAATCGTACCATAGTAGCATAAAAGTTACACAGTAAGTGACAGCAATTCTCCAGAAATTTCGTCCGCGAATCTGTCCTCCTCAGTCCCCATTAGAAGACAGGCATTCAGTTACGAAATATTATCCGACATGTTCGGATTAAGCGCAGTTCTGGGGAGCAGAGAAAGTTTCGTACTCTTTCTACTTAATTAACCTCCATGTGCCAAGTCCCATCCAAACTTCCAGTGAAGTCTCCACTACTTGCTCTTGCATTTTGTTTGAGTCTTTCTATCTTCTCAGAAACCTTAACCACATAGCCGACAAAGTCCGTGTAACCAGAACTTACCGCTCTTCAGAACACACGGAACTCTTCCCTTGAAAGTTCAAACAGCGTCACGCTGAACAGGAGAGAGAACCACAAACAGACGCGGCAACAAGCTCTGACGGACACAACATTGTGCTCCACGACTGAATTTATTGTGGAGGTGACATTACAAAACTGAGAAGGAAATATGTGATCACTGGAGACCGGATTTTTATGTCCTAATGATCCCTTAAATATGTATGCATTTATGCATGAAAAACTTCCGAAATGTGCACTAAAATATGCACATAAAAATTTATACCAAATATTAAAATTGATTTTACATTATTGTAAGACCAGCAAATCTATATTTAAGTTCATTTTAGGTAATCACTGAATGATTCACTTGCAATAAAAAGCTATACTTCACTACATTTCATGCAACAAAGCCAACATATTTCATTACAAATTTAAAAAACAAATGGTACTCACATTTAGCTCTGCGAACTTTCAACTTCTCTTTTGTTGCAGTTCACAATTACTAAATGTTTTAGATTTTCCATAGTTAGTCGCCTCCTATTGTCTCGTAAGATGTCATTATAGCGGGAAAAACTTCTTTCCACCGCACAGGAACTTAGGGGCGCATGTACAAAAGCCGCTATTTGTCCACTGTTAGTGATTTTTTACTTGGCAGTTCAGTAGGTTTACCGGCTAAAATTTCTTCAATTTCACAAATTTGTTCATATCCTGGATATTTTTTAAAGAATGCTGTGTACTTTTTCCTTTCCTATTTCACCAACTCTTCCGGGAATCAAATTCATTTGGAAACAGTGGTTTTGAACACACTTAACGACTGATACAAAGTAGTATTGCTATTGCTTGCCTCCAGTGAGGAAATGGCGGATGGAAGATGAGAGAAGTGAGCAGATATATAGGAAAGATTAGTTTCTAGTTCTGAGTTTTTTAGTACATCTTGGGCGATCTGAATTGATGCTGCACTTTTGGGATCAAATTTATTCACGACATTCCTAACTGTTTCTAAATGTTCGGTATAATAACTCACTGCACAGAGTCACGTGCCCCAGCGAGTTAAAATTGGTTCTGGCAGAAGTGAAACGCTCGGTGCTACTGCTTTAAATGCTTCTTTTCTGTATGGCGCTTTAACAAATGCCTTCTTCACAGAAGATACCAACTTGTCGACAAGCGGAAAATTTGCAGGAACTGTTTCTGCAACACGGCGCAACCCATGGGCAAGGCAATTCAAATGTGTCATATTTGGAAATATAACTTAAGAGCAGTACCAGCTTTCATCATATAACTTGCGGCATCAGTCACAAAGAGCAATACGCGACCATACTGAATGTCATTCGGCCATAGTAAATTCATGGAATTGATAAAAAAAATTGGAAACTGCGGAGCTATTTGTGGTTTCGCCAGGCCGATGCCTACACAGGTCAACAGAAACACAAAATAAAGGCAGACAGACATCCATGTCTCGAGTGAGACTGGAACTCACGATCCCACGGTTTGAGCAAGGGAAGACAGATTGTGCGTCAAACCGCGCGGCCCCTGTGATCAATATAGGATATCTAAATTAACAGTTTAAGGGCTCAAATAAATAAGACTGTGTGGACTTTAAAAGCCACACAAGCCTACGTGGTGTCAGAAAAACCTGAAAGAAGTTCCCTGTGTTGTGGGATATGATGTTCATACCCTCATGATGAGAAATAATGGATTTTGTGCGGTTTCTTGTAGCATCCAATACACATTCAGGAATTTTTCATGTAATCCCCATAGACTTAGAACATAACTTTGTTTTATGTGTGCTTATACTCTAGTTTGGGTTCAGAACCCATTTCTACCATGTTATTCTGAAGGCAATGAGGTATAACGACTCTGTGAATTGAAATATGCAGACTTTGCGGTGGCGTAAGTATCTATCGTTATAACACGTATCACGTTCATACGAGCCTTGTATCTGGCTTGCTGGGAACTTCTCGTATACAACGCCTCTCTCTACACCAGCCCTTCAGATGTTGACAATAACTTACTTCATACATGCTGCAGCGGTGGTAACCGATATTTACAACCAAATATTTCTTAACGTATTGCAAAAACATGGTATAATTAAGAGTGATTCAGGGCCGTGCCATATGTCAGGCAGTTAGAACACAGTTTACCATTGCAGCGGACCGAGTTCGATTCCAGGTGAGATTATGTGGAATTTTTGGTCGCCAAAGAGGCAGTGAGCCGGTCACGGTAGCCGAGCGGTCTAAGGCATGCACTGTCTTCGCTCGCTCGGAAGGCGGGATTGTGGGTTCGAATTCCACTCTGGGCATGGATGTTTGCGTGCGTTTTTCTGTGTTTGTATACAGGTAGAGGCCTTGTGACGAGCTAATCACCCGGCCAAGGAGTCCTACCGTATGTCCAAGATCTAGTAAAACTGAAGTGAAACGAAGAGTTTCATGGAGGTAGGCCTAGGCCCACTGGGGCTGCAGTGCCAAGGAGGAAAAAGAAAAGGGGGGCAGTGAAGCATGTAAGTGCCTCAGATGAATTGTAGGTTATGTGGTTTATCGTGCTGTTGCCATGCACGTGTTTGGCTTTTCTGTAATATGCGATGGGTCAGATTAGAGTTTTCTAAGGTAAATATTTATGTATATTCTGTCTCTGCATATCTGATGTTACTTGCGTTTTTATTGGTTTGTTAATTTTTCATTATTTCAGTGAGTGCCTGTCCTGACTGGTCTCGTTGATACGGAAACATATTGCTTGGCTGTCGGCCATCATGATCATTCGTGGTAGGTGAGTCTGTGTTGATACTTAGGATGCATGGCGTGTTGTGTGTTGTTGCCTAGTGTTCGTTTACTGTAGTGCTTTTCAATATTGGGTTATGTATGTTGGTGTTTATGCCATTCATTTGCAAATTAACTTTGCTGATCTTGTACATCTGATATCTTTCCAACGTGTTTAAGTGTTTTCCGTTTGTTCTCATGATGCCCTTAGTATTTGTTATGGTTTTTTACTTATACTCTGTGTTTATATATATATATACATTATTTATTATACTGCAATTGGGTTTTAGCCCGGTGGCAGTAGTACACAATAGGACACAAGAGAACACAGAACAGAACAATAGGACACATTACACTAAGTGACAAAACGTTCAAACAAAACACAATACACAAAACACAACAATAAGGACATCCTACCACAATGAATACAAACCAAATACGATTAACAACTACAACAATTACAGAGAAATACAAAAATATAATATGTGGTTGCACAAAATTAACCTATGGAAGACCGCAACATAACTGATCTACTTTGTTTTACAATAAAATATTCCAACTTGATTTGACGCTGCTTAAAAATGGACACAGGAGGCCCACTTGTCTTTACACCGCTTGAACATGAAGTACAGTTATCTGAGCGTTTCAGTCTTCTCTAAATGCATTACCCGGAAGAATCTGTTACCCGAAGTGTGAACTCACGCCTTCAGGCCTTCCAACATTTTAATACCTCACATTAAAGTGAGCGTGAAATAATAAAAGCCATTAAGTTCCTCCAACGTCTGAGAGATGAAGGGCGGCGAGGTAGTAAAGCGGGTCTACAGTCCACACGTCACATGCCTCTTGTTAAAATTCGTTAAAATATTATAGACTAAAAGGCCTCTGGAAGTTACTACCCAGGTTAGTATCTGGATGATTTGTTTCTGTGTTCTCGCTTTAATTTCTTTCCACGGAACGTTACAGAGAGCGGCAGTTAATCGTGTCAATAGTGGATTGTGAACTGGTAAGAAGTGACCAGATCTCGCCTTAAAGTGTAGTGTATGAACAGAGGTACTTTCTTACAACTAAGTAATTCCTTTCAGCATAATTCTTCATGAGAAGATTATAGTCGCTGAGTTAGCCGGTCGGTCGGCTAAATTGCTGCTGGTCCCCGCCAGCACAGTCACTCTTATTTCGTAGTCTCGTGAGAGTGAGGGTCATGTTTACTGTTTCACGACTCTAGGAGTCGTGCAGGTCTCTTTCTCATGCATTAACCAAGAAATTATCCGCCTTCAGTGGGACGTGTTCTTAAAAGTCCCCACTGGGCTATACTCTGAGTCAGATTAATCCAATGCATCCCCCGACACTCAGTATGTGTGGGATTCATTTCAGTAGTATTATCCACTCTACTCTTAAATAAATTTATCCCAAGCGATCTCCTCCTTCCAAATTTTGTATAAATTTATGTAAGATTTGAGGTTTTCACGGTGGTAACTATGAAGAATGCCGTCTTCTGGATTATGGGGCCATGTAGATATTGTATGAACCGACGTTTCGGAGGAACATATCGCCTACATCTTCAGGGTATAAAACTCTGCAAGCGAGGAACCAGCTTGAGCAGGTGCCTGCAGTCTGCACTCTGCAGCCACCTGCTCACTCTGGTTCCTCGCTCGCGGATTTTTCTACCCTGAATATGTAGGCGATACGTTCCTCCGAAATGTCGGTTCACATAAGATCTACACGGCGCCACATCACAGAAGACGGCATTCTTTGTCATCTCTCCCACGCCTGCTACATGACCCGGCTATGTTACCTTCCTTCATGTGATACTCCATGTTATGAACATCTGGACTTAGGCAGGGACCTATACACAGCATGGCTCAGAAGAAGTTATATCTAAATTTAACGGTAATTTTCGTATTTCTTTAACAGGGACACGTGAATGCTTAGTGTCTGCCTTTGACGCTGCTGTAGCCTTAGTGTACGTTCAGCTGCCATCATCTTATTTGTGCAGAAAAAAAGTGTTTATTTTTGTACATTATTTCATGTAATAGGAAAGAAATGACACGAAGAGGATTCAGGACAACTTAGAACTTATATCACTGACATGAAGTATAGAAAGAGACCGTTAAAATATCACATTTGTTCCTCTCTAATTTCACGTCTACTAAATGCATTGAAGTGCCCAAATATCCTTGATGTTCGAGACAGGGTCTCCTCTGAAACGTTGTGAAGTCTCACCATGCGGATGCGGCAGATGTCAGGCTCGAGAAGAATTCATTGCACCTCTCTGCCTCTCCTGTGACTTCCTTCTTTGCTAGAAATATGTCTTTATTTCCTGTGGAGCTGTGGAGGTAGCATTGATGTAGTTGTGCTGCAGAAAGGGGAGGATAACTGGGTCTTACATCATGCAAAATGACGCAGTGGAGCAACTTTTCTGTTGGAAAGGATCGTACCAATGGAGGACGGCTGTGCTGGTTCTGGCCACTCTATGCCCGGTAGGATGCCTCACAAAAGAAAGCCCCTCGTTTTAAACCTAACACATATGAAATATAAACTTTTTTTTTTGCTTTCTCTTTCATACCGCGGAACTAATAAAAAACATAAAAGAGACGAAATTTACTCCGTACTTTTAAGTGACTTATGTACAGTAACCACGGATGTTAAAGTGACCTGTAGATGTTGCGTTACATTTTATATGATTCTAATCCTCACTCCAAATTTATATTACATAAATATTAATCCCTTAATTTAGGTGAAATAAAGAACGAAAAACAAACTACTTAGCCTGTAGTCCGCAAGCGAACTATACCGACCGAGCGACCGCTGCTTGTCGGCGAAGTTAGTGCCAAATTTAGCGGATAGAGTGTGTCACGCAACGGATTCCCACGGCCGTGAATTTCGTTTTTCTAGACCAGAGCGCTATTTTCTTGAAATAGCTCCTCAATTATCCTTACGAGGCTGAGTGGACCCCTTTCCAGACCCAATACTTTTTCGAAACTCTGGTAGCGCCCGGAATCGAACCTGGGACCTCTGAATCTGTAGCCAGGAACTCCGACCACTAGACCACAGAGGCGGAATTCCGTATATAAAGTTCTAGTTGCTGTGTTTTATATCCTTATAGGGAGGAAAAACATCCCGGTTGAAGAACGAATATTTCTACTGGGATTGTATGTATTTCCTTTCCAAAAGAAATATTGAAGAAGTTAAGAATGCTTGTCACATGAATCTTTGCAAAGCAGAAACAGCCGACGTAGAGAGTATGTTGTTGTTATTCGCTGCCGATGTCAGTGCTCTTGCAACCTCTCTCAGGGATGAAATCTAAAGCGATAAATTGCATATCCTTGCGAGTATAATTAAGTTTCAGAATTTTAAATGACTGCACACTGAACTGCATGAAATATGCTCTGTAAATGCTGTACCCTTCGCCATATATTGTTGGGGTGATCGCTTCAAGGAGCAGGAGTAGGCTGAGGCTTGTAAAATGCCTAGGAGTGTTGATAAGTACATTCAAATTTTTGTCGTAAAATCTGAAGTGACGAGCACCACTAGCAATAACAAGGCATACAAAGGAGAAAAATATTAAGTTGATCTCAGAGATGCTGAATAAAAGGATCTGTACTTGTTTTATTTGTCTAAGGCAAATGTCCCCAACTATTTTTTGCATTTCCCCCTCACATTAAAATATTTTATAAATTTCACGCCCCTTTCTGGAACAAGTGCAAACAGATTTGACATAACATTTTACAATGAGTACATTTCTTTACAGTTTACTATACATAATTAAACGTCTTTTAATTCGAAGGACTAGAATAAAATACACGCATCATACCTGGACTAATGAGATGGATGTGATTGCCTCTTCGAACACAACTAGTCGAACAGAGGTTGGATTTTGAAATGACCACTCTGATGTCGTTTTACATGTTCATAATAGAAGGTATTATTTTCTGATGCCAGCAACTGCTGAACATCCAATCTCGCACAGGTAGGACTTTGCGAAAGGAAGGAGGATGTTCGAAGCTATCTTGCTGAGGTGAGGGAACACCGTTCCAATGCCCACCCAAAACTCTAGACACGACTTCCTAGGAACTGAACTTTTAAAGAAGTGTCAGATGTTTGTCAATATATTTTTCGTTTTCTTCAAGAGAAAAGTCGTAATTCTGACGCGATACAATATGAAATGGACCCGTGACCCATTAGAATTTATCACTTATTGCAGATGGAAAACAGAAAACTTGGCCTTCAGATTAACCAAATGATTTTTGATAAGAGGTATCAATTGCAATGTCGCTAATTTCCACAGTGTTTTTACACACAAAATCCTTCATATGAGAACACATGTCCAAACTTTCCACTTTTAGTTTTCTGACCCTCGAGCACAGCTTCCCAATAAATGCCTTCACTTTACCAGTCACTACAATGATGTTCGTATCGTTCCATTGCATGCTTGTGTTCAGTGCACTGAACTTCTCAAAAATATCATTTAAGTACCCTAACTTGGAAAAAAGTTCAATGCCAAAATTTCCAGCATGTATGAATTTCTTTCTTATAAAAACAGAGTTACTTCTTCGCACAAATTGTAAACACGAGCCACAACGTTTCCTCTTGACGGCCAAAAAGAAATGCTGTAAAACAAGGGTGACTGATGCTGTGCGCCCATTTCCTGCAAATGTCTGTTTTTAAATGGACCAGTATTTATGTAGTTGACAGTTGTGATCACTGTATCCATCACTCCACTCAGGTCTGCATATAATTCCTTCGTAGCCAGTGCTTCACAACGATCATACAGTGTGTACACACATTGCTTCTGGCGCGCATCGTTCTAGTCCTTCGTTTCCCGCCATTTCGCGAGCTGCAGTTGTGATCACTGTATCCATCACTCCACTCAGGTCTGCATATAATTCCTTCGTAGCCAGTGCTTCACAACGATCATACAGTGTGTACACACATTGCTTCTGGCGCGCATCGTTCTAGTCCTTCGTTTCCCGCCATTTCGCGAGCTGCAGTTGTGATCACTGTATCCATCACTCCACTCAGGTCTGCATATAATTCCTTCGTAGCCAGTGCTTCACAACGATCATACAGTGTGTACACACATTGCTTCTGGCGCGCATCGTTCTAGTCCTTCGTTTCCCGCCATTTCGCGAGCTGCAGTTGTGATCACTGTATCCATCACTCCACTCAGGTCTGCATATAATTCCTTCGTAGCCAGTGCTTCACAACGATCATACAGTGTGTACACACATTGCTTCTGGCGCGCATCGTTCTAGTCCTTCGTTTCCCGCCATTTCGCGAGCTGCAGTTGTGATCGCTGTATCCATCACTCCACTCAGGTCTGCATATAATTCCTTCGTAGCCAGTGCTTCACAACGATCATACAGTGTGTACGCATTGCTTCTGGCGCGCATCGTTCTAGTCCTTCGTTTCCCGCCATTTCGCGAGCTGCAGTTGTGATCACTGTATCCATCACTCCACTCAGGTCTGCATATAATCCCTTCGTAGCCAGTGCTTCACAACGATCATACAGTGTGTACACATTGCTTCTGGCGCGCATCGTTCTAGTCCTTCGTTTCCCGCCATTTCGCGAGTTGCAGTTGTGCCTACTCCAATAGTTTGACCACACTATGCTTTTTTCTTCCATGAAATCGTCAACAATTCTGAAGCGTTCTTTTGTTGTTGCTCGTCTTTTTATAGGTTTGCAGAAAAGCATGTCTTTATTAACTGTTGTACCTTCAACACATCGCATGTAAGCTGTCAAGTGACCAACAGCACTACAATCAGTTGCTTCGTCAATCTGTATTGAGAAACCTTTGTGTCTCGCCTTCTCAATCCGCTCTTCTTCTCAGTCTTCTGATGTATCAGCAATCCATCGAGAGACCGGGTTGTCTGAGAGCGGCATATTACGAAGCTGCTGTGCACACTTTTCAACGAACATTGTTCATACCGTATCTCTCAGCAGAGAATTTCACAGTTTCGGGGGCACGATGTAGCGTAGTTGGTTGAGGCACTATGCTACGAGGCGGAAGATGGCGGGTTCGAGCCCCGATGAAGTGGATTTTTTCAATTTACTTAATCCTTCCAGTTGCACTATGGCCCCGTTGTCGACTCAGCCTCTAACAGAAATGAATACTAGGAAATAGCGGCCGGCGCGTAAGGCTGACAACATCACCGCCATCTGTAAGACGATTGTCTACAAAATGTGAGAGCCTCGACGTCTCACAGCCCCATGGGCCTTCAGGGTCGGTTACAGGGATAGCTTTGCTTTTTTTACCTTTTTGTTATCACAGTTTCAGCCATTGTGTACAGCTTCTTCTGTATGATACTTGATAAGATGCTAACGGGGCTTTGTATGACACAGTAGTTGTATTAACAAAACGGTTTTGCTGGATGCAAAATTTTATCAAGTATTCTACGGAATTCTTCTTATTTTTTATTTCTGAATATTTCGTCTCAAGCTGCTGCTTCAATTTATTTGCCTACATACTGTCAGCTGCAAAGACCCTGAGACACAAAGCACACTGACGTCATTCTTCGCTGCTAATTGTAACACTTGTGAAGTGGAAACACAAATACGATTAATCGTATTTAACAAAATTTCGGTGTTGATGTAATATTCAGACTATTATTTCTTGTAGGTTATTTGTCTGAGTTTCTTTTTATACTCTTTAAAAATCTACATTTATTATTCTATAGTTCAGAAAACACCCCTTATTATTAGTATACACGTATTACGGGATGTATTTTCTAGGCCTGTACACTTAGAAACTAAGATGTTTACGTGTTAACATATCGTATTCTATCACTAAAATATATTATGCGCCAAATATTACAATACTGAAATGAAAAGACGAACAGTATTACCTTGTTATCGTCTGTGAGTTCATTTCTCCTGAAAGAAACTAACATACACACTATTAGCGTGTCGATTTACCACGGTATGCCTAATGTAAGTTTTCGATGTGTGCACCGCTTCGCTGTAGAGAGTGTTCATATCGTTCACACAGATTCTCAGTCATATCCCGGAAAAAGGTTGCTGCAGACTCCTGCAAAAGGAGACGATTTGCTTGCGTAATGCAGGCACAGTTCTTGGCGGATCTTCACAGTTGAACACACACTCCTTTAACATTCCCCACAAGTTGGCAGCAGGTGGTGTAAGATCGGGGGATTGGGACGGGTATGGGAAGTCAGTATCACGTGAAATGATTCGTTTTGGAAAGTTTTCCTGCAGCATGGCTAGACATTCTCGAGCGGTATGGCTGGTCGTCCCGTCCTGTTGATACCACAGCCTATTCATGTGAAGGCCCCTTGCACGACAGAACCTTCTCAAATCCTGAAGAAATGGTCCGATCACCATATCCCTGTAGCGTTCTTGGGTGATGGTAAGAGCATTGCTTTCCTCATCCTCTTTTGTCGAAACAGTTACTGGTCGACCAGACTTCCACTTCCGTTGACACAGTACACTATCAGGACGACGAAATTTCGTAACAATAGACAGCATAACTGTGTTACTTGGTGTTGTCTTACTAAATCACTCTTGGAATTGTTCTGTCACCTTTTTCAAACTCGGTCCTCCTTCACTACCACTTTCATATGAGCGGAAACAATACTCAACTATGAATATTTTTTCCTCCGTCGAGAGACCCATTTCCAACAACTGCACAGCACAACTTCCTTTTCACTACTGGGAACACGTGCGGCTGGAGCTATGCCCCGTCGACAAACGCACATGCACGTTCGAGATGCGCGAGTTTTTGTACTGAATATTTTGGCGCATACTGTATTTCTGTCTTAATACGCCGAAGTCTATCGTTGAAGAATATTTGCAACATATATATGTCTCTACTAACTAACTTAAACTAACATTGAATAAGATGGCTTCACAAGGCTTGCGTCAACAGTTATACTGCTCGAGTCTGAGCTTTCCGGCCCTAGAGTGCGGAGAAATTTAGGGGGAGGAAATGGTCAACTTGAAGGGGTTGATCAGCCTTTTTGTATCCCTTAACAACAGTGCAGTGAATTAGTTTAAAGGCGCGTCCACATTACTCGTGCTCCTGCTCGTGCTTGCCAGGCTTGTGCTCGTCGGGAGACTCGTCTGGCTTTTACTTTTGCTCGTAAATCTTCGTCCACACTAGTTCACTTTCTCGCCAGGCTTCGGCGGGTGAGGATCCGTATATTANCCCAGAAAACCAATCGCGCACCACCAGCGGGTTGCGCTCCACACTTTGGGGAACTCTGTCCTAATGGTAGGGAAGAGTGACGAGCTCTTGTGATCATAGCAACGTTCAATAGAAGACTATCAGTTTCTCGACTAAATGAATCAATATGAGGTATATAAGAAGGACTCTGATATAGAAATTCATTGGTCCCTTTCTTTATAATTAATTCCATGAAGCATAGTCTTCCTTGAGAAGCTAACTACTGCTCAGCTGGCCAAACATAGCCTATTACACGCGGAACCCGAAGGTCCAGTACCGTGTCTGAGAAACGAACTTGTCCATATCCTGAACGAAGTAAATGCAGTCCACACTTTCACATCCCACTTCTTCATGATCTATTTCAATATTATCCTCTCATACTCCAATCCGCTCCTTCCTATCGGACTTTCCCTTAAAGTTGTGAATTAATTTCCCATATCTGCTAAGGGTTCTGTCTGCCCCCGCGGTTTCGTAGCCCTAATGACAATAAGAGCTGGTGAAAAGTAGAAATACGTGTATATAAAGCTCGTATAAG
Source organism: Cryptotermes secundus (assembly GCF_002891405.2). Taxonomy (NCBI): domain Eukaryota; kingdom Metazoa; phylum Arthropoda; class Insecta; order Blattodea; family Kalotermitidae; genus Cryptotermes; species Cryptotermes secundus. The sequence continues at coordinate 670,999 of NW_019730583.1, read as the reverse complement.
AAGGAATTTTAAGACATGGCTTTATCTTTTCTTCCTCTGTGCCTCACCAATTCATTCTTCAAGATAATCATCGAAGTTTCTCTATAGAAACATCTTGATTTGCACTCCACACACAGCGTTTGTTAACAGTGCCGTTATGTAAAGCAGTGCCGTACCTAGAGCAAGCCTTTTCTACTGGGAGATATTTGTGTTATATAGAATACTACATGCGTATAACGATCACTTTTCTGAGAAAAATACGAAAGTAAGCTATCGTTATCCATATATTTAGCCGAATGGTTCTTCGAAGGGGAAGAAACTGTAGGAAGATTCTCCCAGCTATGTAATGCAGGTGGAGGGGAGGTAGAAAAATCCTCGGACTTAGGAGATCCAGATTTATTGCAATAACAATCATGTCACAATAAAAATAAATCTCTAGATTCCAACGAGATACAGAACATTCATATTTTCTTCCCAGTTGTAAACTCTGCAGTTGTAAGTCTGAGGTCGAACCATCGAACACGGTTGTAGAATTGATTATTGTAATTTATCTGTCACTCTGTACAGTTCTGTGCATAAATATCGTGTTTTATAAGCATCTCATTATCCTTCGGGTTCTTTAGAACCGGTGTCTCAGGTTATAGTCAGTGGTACATCAGATACTCGGCAGCGTTAAGGCAGTAACTGGAATTCAGCAGGAGTGTGGATGTGCTTTTGGTTACTCAAACGTAATTTGATGCAATATAGTAACATCCTTTGGAATATAGTTGCAATTATATCGGACATTTACATGACTTTTTTCTTAACGAAAAGCATTATAAAAGCATTTAGGATTATTCATTTTAGTGGTTTTCGTGTTATTTATGATAGGAAATGCCGTGAATGTGGCTGTCATGATTGTCCATTACCAGTGGTAGAAATAATATTATTTCAAATTAATATAAACATCTTGAACACTTAATAAACAGTTCTATACCTGGAAGTAATGGCCTGCCGATAATGCTGACAGCTTCTAACACTGCAAGGTGTTAAACTGTTAAGATCTGAAACCAATCCGAAATGTAGAAAGATTCTTTCAGCTACATGAGCTGTTAATGCCGAATGAATCTACGCACCATATAGACAGCCTACAGTCGTAAAATATTATACATACTAGAATTTAAACTCTTTGTGTAGTTGGTTGAGGCACTATGCTACAAGCCGGAAGATCGTTGGTTCAAGTCCCGACGAGGTCATGGGATTTTTTCCAATTGACCTAATCCTTCCAGCTGCACTATAGCCCTGGGGGTCGACTCAGCCTCTAACAGATATGAGTACCAGGAATATTCTTGGGGGTAAAGGGCGGCCGGCGCTTAGGGCTGACAACCTTATCGCCATCTATGAACCGTTTGTCTAGAAAATGTGGGAAATTCAACATCTCACAACCCTATGGGCCTCCACGGGCTGTTAGAAGAATACCTTTACTTTTATTCCCCCCTTGGCACTACAGCCCCAGTGGGCCTAGGCCTACCTCCATGAACTTCTCCGTTCACTTCGGTTTTTCTAGATCTTACACATTCGGTAGGAATCCCTGGGCGGGTGATCAGCTCGTCGCAAGGACTCTACCTGTACGCAAACACAGAAAACGCACAGAAACATCCATGCCCTGAGTGGGATTCGAACCCACGATCCCGGATTCCGATCAAGCGAAGACAGTGCATGCCTTAGACCGTTCGGCCACCGTGACCGGCGCATTTACTTTTTTACTTTTTACAATTTAATCTCTTAGATCTGAACATGTGCCGTGACTAACATGATCGAAACCCCTTGTTGTTCTAACAGCTGAGTTTTCTAAATTGGTACAAGAATTACAAGAATTAGTCCCTCAAGGATTTAGGCATGTCGCTGTACAATAAGAAGCATTAGATGCAGTTCACGTCAGACGGGTAGCGAGAGTCTTGAACCCTTTACAGTTTCTCCCGTTAACATTCCATCCATACGAAAGCCGATGCAATGTAAAAGTAAACGCCTTTATAACGCAGTTATAGACAGTGTCACGTAACTTCGAACAAGGCCCCGCATTCCTAGTCAAATCCCGTTCATAGCTTGTGGTGGGAGGATTTTCTTATCACTCGTTCTTCCACTTTCACCGACCCCTCACCGACCCACCCACTTGGCTGAAATTTTTCTTCTGCGCATTCAAGGTTGGCCTTGTTCGAAGTTAAGTGACACCTGCTATACATATCAGTGAAAATAGGTCATTATCAGTTGTAATAGACAAAGACATTAGTCCTGCTAGTTGTTTCATAACCCCGCAGCATATATCGGAAGTTTCATGAGTAGAGCAGGCAAAATGCAAGGTAATACTAAAGAGTTCTGACGATGCTGTATAACGCTCAGGATTGCTCAATTCCTTGACGCTGTCCATTGTTTAACATTCTAACGAACTAGATCCGTTTCCATCTTCAGGTGAAATGGTGGGAAGCCCCAGCTCTGTGGGGTCCGTTAGAAAGAGCTAAGCTCGATGAATGAACACTTCGATTTTCCCTGGTGTGTCTGTATTTGGTTGTTACCTTTTTTGGTCTATTTATTCTGCACTTTATGTCTTAATTCTAGTTCTTCATGTCGATCCCCACAGTCTTTATTGCAATTTCTTTGTTGTCACCCCTCTCCCCTCCTGTCTCTCCGAAGGAGAATAGAAACTGTCTTGGAACAAACAAAAATTTCGTCATGGATCCCAACGGGGCTCGAAATCAAGAAGACTGGCGAGGGCCAGCAGCAATTTACTGGACTGGACTGGACTAGACTTAAATTTTCTAGTGGCTGAGGCTAGTTTCTTCTAACGGGTCTCTTAAAATATGAGTCTCCATGCTTTCCCTTTGAGAACTGAAACATCGATTTTCCAAAACCTTGTGTTCTTTGGAATATAAGACGATAGACAATTTAAAGAAATATAGAACTCCCAAATATAATATATATGTTGGATTGTTTCGAAGGTTGCATTTACTATAGAAAAAGGAGCAAGGAAATTTACTTGTGTTAGATTTTAGTGGTAATCGGTTCTTTCTGATTTCAGAATATTTCACATTTGGATACATTTATTCCGTTTTAAAATATATTATCCGGTCACGGCAGCCGAGCGGTCTGAGGCATGAACTGTCTTCGCTTCCTCTTAAGATGGGACAGTTGGTTCGAATTCCACTCAGGGCATGGATGTTTGGTGTGTTTATGCGTTTATTCAGTGTTTGTGTTGTTCTGTAGTTAGATAGAGGCCTTGCGACGGGCTGATCACTCGTCCAAAGAGTCCTACCTTCTTTAAAATGATCGAATAAAAAAAAAACAACTTCAACACCGTAGGGTATAAGAGGGACCGATTAAGTAAGTAAAAATGTATCAGGAATCATTGACTAATTAGTAAGATCTGTCACGATCAACGGGTTCCAACAACTTTTTAAAAGAGCAAGTAAGACTGAGTCTATTTGTAAGTTCTCTTATAAGGAGATACGACTATCGCATATTTTCTTGTTCCTGAATGAACATTTATCAGAGGACAAGGACATTCCTGGTCTGATTCCAATTCGTCAGAGTTATCTTCACTTTCCTAACCACGGAACACAGATCACTGACTAGGCATCTGAACCACACCGCCCATGGCAACCTATACTCCTATAAGCTACTGCTACTGGCTGTGAGCCATCTTATTTCACGAAGCCAAACTTCTTCACGACGCCGTTGGTTCCCCTCCTTCCTCCGGAATCCTCGAGAGCCCCCTTCAGCAACTCTCATACATAATTTATACGCCCCTTCTCCCATGAACTCAATGCACGGGTATTGCAACTAAGCGTCAACAATATGGAGACGAATCGCTGGGATATCTCCATAGTATCTGCACTCAGGTTCCCTAGGCGACCATCACGGTCTTCTAGATCCCCCCTTCTGACTGCGATCACAGCCCCCTTCAGACTTCATGTTGCAAACTCACAGATAGAATATCGAATACTGAAAGGTTTTCAGAAGTCACGTATTCGGAATCCTTAAGCAGGACCATTAAAATGTGAACGCGAATAGCATGTGGTTATGTAGGAAACTTAATTTAATCTCGAGGTATCCAGGAAGCTGAGTGACAGAAGCAAATTTATGATAAGTTTGGCTACATGGAGTTGGCCAGTCATGTTGGCAGCTTTTAACTTTCGGCATCTGTTGGTCTTCAAGTTTCTACTCGGTATATCAGAGAGTTCTCAATGGTAAATGCCTGCGTTGCAAATAAAACTGTTTGTCTGCCAAATATATTTTGTCTGCTACGTTGCTCTTCCGGACGTTATCATACTTGTATATACAGTGTGTCCCAGGTGTTTGGTGCCATACTGCAGGAGCGTACTGAGGGTTGCCTATGGAACAACTTTGAAATAGGAACCCACGTCCGCAAACGTAAAATAGCAGCACTAGGGCAGCCTTTAATATAATTTTGTTTAAACTTGGTGCCTCAATGTGTCGTAGAGCATGCACAGGCATATTACCCTCTCCAAACTCTTTGAGACTCACCTGCTAGAGTTGCGGACTACAGGCCACAGGGTGTTTTTAAGATATTATTACAGAAGGCTGTGGTGTTACTTCAGCGTTCAAAATTCTGTTCACTGTTGAGAAACACATAATTAGCTTACAGACATTTTACAAATAACAATTGCCGGATATGTCACTGAGAAAGCAAATTATGACCATTTTATTGAATGTAAATACATAATTTTGCATTATATAAAATTATCCTGTTTTAAATTATGTTTAAGAGTAAAATAAATGTTCAAGAATTATTGTCTTCTGAGATATGATGTCATGTAGTGTGGTAGAAGTTTACAGACATTTTGGAGGAACCTACTGCCTTCATTTTCAAGGTTGCAGAGGAAGTCGAGCAAGCACATGCTCTTTCCAACCTGCTCTGCTTACTATTCGGCCTTGAAGATAGATGCAATAGACTCCTCCGAAACGACGACAAGTTCTGATAAATTGCACGGTGTTGCAACTCAGAATATGGTATTCTTCATAGTCACAGTCATGATAGCTTTAAATTTGAAAATAAATTATCGTTCCATTATTCTTTCATGGAACGATACGCCTCCATGGGTATAAATTTACTGGCTTTGAGTACAGTAAAACTGTTAAATTAGAGTGGACGGCCTTCTAAAGACGACCAATCAGAATCTATAATACTCGGCCGCTAAACAGTTACTTCGATTCGCTTACCATTCCTACATAGAGATCCAGCTTTTAGTCTATTACCCTCGCTTTAAAAAGTTAAGAAGTTCTATCTCAGTTTCTGCAACTATTTTTCAAATAAAAATGATTACCGTCGGTACAGAAGCCAGTCAGCTTAAGGCGGGATTTGAGACAGCTCTAGAAAGGTCGTGTAGGCCTGCATTGAATATCATCATCATCAGTAATCTGTCAAGACGACAGGTCCACAGTCTCTTCTAAAACAATTCCTCCACTTAATGCGATCTAGAGCTTTCTCCTTCAAATGACAGTATCCTCTTCTGTCCCCAAGGTCATCCAGCATCTTCTTACGTCTTCTTCCTCGTCTTCTTGTCACTTCTATCCGCCCTTCTATCTTTCCTTCGATAACTTCTTTTAGAAGGCAGTTTCTGCGTAAAACATGACCAATCCAATTAGCCTTCCGTTTTCTTATTTCGTGTAGGATATTCCTCTGCTCACTGACTCTAATTAACACTTCTTCATTTCTCACATAATCGGTCCAACTGATCTTCTCCATCCTTCTCCAACACCACATTTCGAAACTTTCCAGATGTTTCTGATCTACTGCCCTAAGTGTCCATGTTTCAGCCCCATACAGAGCTATGCTCCAAATGTAGCATTTCACTAGTTTCTTCCTCAAATTTAAGTCCAATTTGCTGGTAAAAAGATTCTTCTTCTTGCTAAATGCAGCTTTTGCCATGGCAATCCTGGATTTAATTTCACAAGTACACCTTCCATCATCTGTTAACAAGCTACCCAAATATTTAAAACATTTCACATTCTCCAGTTGTTTTTGGTCTATCTTTATTGTGACTGGGGTTGGTTGTCTCGAAATTTTCATTACTTTTGTTTTCTCCACATTCATTTCCATGCCATAGCACCTTCCAATTTCAATTAGTCTATCAATCATGCCCTGTAGCACAGTTTCTTCCTTAGCCATTAACACAAGGTCATCTGCATATTTCACAGTTTGAATAATTTGCCCTCCTACTTTGAAGTCACCGAGCCCATCCAGAGCTTCCTTGGTAAGGCATTCGCTGTACAAGTTGAACAGAATTGGTGATAAACAGCATCCTTGTCGAACTCCTCTTCCAATCTGCACACTTCCTGTCTCCCCCCTGTCCAGTCGTACTCTAACTTTCTGATCCATGTACAATTTGCTAATCAATCTTCTTTCATGCCAATCGATACCTGTTTCTTTCAGGATCTGCATTAATTTGGTCCAGTTTACCCGGTCAAATGCCTTCTGCCAGTCTATGAAGCAAACACACAGTTCTTCATCTATCTCCAAAGTTCGTTCCGCTATAATTCTCATCATCCCAATTGCATCCCTGGTTCCTTTTCCTCTTCTAAATCCAAACTGATCTTCTCCAAGTACATCCTCTATTTTCCTTTCAATTCTTCTTTTAAGTATCTTTGCTATTATCTTTGCTGTATGTGCAATAAGACTTATTGTGCGATGGTCGCTGCATTTTGTAGCTTTTGTCTTTTTCTTTAAGGCAATCATTGTAACTTCTGTAAAGTCCTTGGGCCACTCTCCACTTTCATATATGGTGTTCATTAGTTTTGTCAGTGTTTTCAAACCACCTTCTCCCAGTAACTTGAGCACATCTCCAGGTACATCATCATCTCCTGTAGCCTTTCCCTTCCTCATTTCCTTGATAGCTTTTTCCACCTCACTTTGTAAAATATATGGTCCTTTCTCGTCTGTATCTACTTCTTCTTCCGGTTCAACTTCTAAGGTTTCTGGCCGATTAGGTCGATCATATAGTTCTGAAATATAATTTTCCCAAATTTTCAGCACTTGCCTCTGATCTACTATTTTATTGCATTGAATATATATTTTAGAAAATATCAAACATTATACAGAAATAATGAAAGACTGCACATAATGTGGCCGAGAATGACTAGTTGTAACACGCGGCAAGACATGAGCAAGCGTCTCGGAACTGTAGACCTATTCCAGAGGTGTGGGATCTTGGTATAACGAGAAGTGCTGAGTACTCAGTTACAAATTGTTTGTGTGCTCCGTGGTCGGCAAACTACAAACTTCCAGTTCTCCGAAGTTTCCACGACTGTGATAATGACAGCAACTTGTCACGACTATATTCTCTCTTCCAACACGATAATGTACTGTCCCTACTGCGCTCCAATGGGAAATATGAAACGTGTGAACTCTAGGTAATACAGAAATCTTCGTTCCCTTTGACAGTTTTAAAGCTGAAATTAATACCGGGTTACTTGAATGTGGCCGTTGGTAAATTGTACGAGAGCACTCAGAATATATGACTGCCGGATCTACACCTTTTGTCGTTACAAACACCGGAGGTTCAATTCCCATTTGGGCATCATCATTTCCAGACCGTCGCTGGGGTGCGTCCACCATTATATTGTAACGGATTGTATCAACGCGTTGCTAGGCAACAGCTCTGTAAACACGGTCCAGCGCACAACATTAGAAGAGGCTGTGTTTTCCGTGTCCGTGGTGACGTCACGTAACGGTAGATGGTGGTCACGTGACGTGTGTTTCCTGTGATACGTGTCGGTACCTCGGCTATATAAGTGATAGAATTCGTTCGGTTCAGGAATGACTCTGTCTCTGTAGGAAATAGTCACGGGAAGTTCGTAGTTAAAGAAGGGTACAGGAAGTCAGTCTGTTAAGATTTAACGTGTGATTTGAAGACTTGATGTGTGCTATAGCACAGTGATAATGTGAATGCGTGATTTAGTGAGACTTTTATGGTGAGGACTAGTGCAGATAGACTGAGAAGATTATTGTGGAGTGATTGTAAATTGTGTAAATCGGCAATAGTGTTATAATTATTTGTAGTTTCGATCCAATAAATCCAATTACCAATCAAATCCGTGTCTTGGTCACTGTGGCACGTGACAATATACAATGGGTACGGAATAGGATGAAGCAGCAGGAGTGAACATCCAGTGAGACACCTCTGTTTACAGAGAGCAATTTCACTCAATGTCTCCACATAGATTGTCTTACCCGCTCGATGCCTTGAATCAAAAGATCCTTACAACGCAGCGTTAATTTTCACACAATTTTTAATCGGTTGATGGGCTGCTTGGTTTATTGAGGATGCTTGAGAAACGAAGGCAAAGTTTACTTGCTTCTCCTGCTGTATTATATTTACCTTGCCACTTTATCACATCGCCAGGTAAGATACTCGCGTTGATTATTACATATTTAGGAGGAAGAAAGGTATGCTTATACTGACATTATACTAACATATAATTATTTGCAATATGAGCATAAATTGAATATGCTGTGAGGAGGAAATATATACTACTACACAAGCTTTATGACTCAAGCAACATGTTGGATTTCTATGAGAATTATTCTATTGTTTGAGGTTTATACATTAAGTGCTGTCCGAAAATTCTAATTGGGATGCTTGACTTCCTTACTTGACTTGATCCCTATTATCTCCTGTGTAGGAGCTTCCACGAAGCTTCTCCAGCGAATTCTGTCCACTGCCAAACACTAATTCGGGCGCTTACTGGTATCTCATAATTGTTTTACATGAAGCTCGTATTTCTCAAACGCGATCCTTTGTAAAAAAAATAGTTCCGTGATGTCACAACTTTTATAAGGTCTTCAGGTTGCAGCGATGTTTTAATCAGGACGATCGAATGCATAACTCTTGTCAAAGGAGTTAAGGATTCCAATAAGTGAACTGATTAATAATGTTTAAGCGGAGGATTTGAGAGGCTCTATGCAGGTTTCGGACTTCCAGTCGGCGGTTCACTTCTTGAGTCAGTTAATCAGATTCATGACAAGGAAGGAAGCAGAGCTGAACCGATAGAGTCGTAGATCCTATCCGTGTCCTGCCTGGAACGAGCAGGCGACAAGAAGATACGAAGTTATTCAAGGCAAAAGACGTAGACGTGTTTGGAAGCCTACCTGTTGATTTTACGAGAGCCAACATCGCAATAAAGAGCGTATGATGATAAGAGCCACTTAAAGAGTCCAAACTTTTTGAAATATTACCGATAGCTAAATTTCTATATAGTGTGCAAGGATCAGAGTGTGGGCTTCTAACTGAACAACAGGAATATCGAACTGAGGCAGGCGAGAAATTCCTTATGATTAGTACTGGTTGCAAAAGTACAGACCATATCAGAAGACACACAATCGGATAAGAACTAAATCATTCTAGACAAAATAGTTTAAAAGCAGACCAACTGGCTCCACCACCTACAAGGAGCGGAAGGAACTTGTTTTCTTTTAAAAAATATTTTACAATTATACCCCAAAGGGTAGGAATGAGGTAGAACGAGCAGAAGATGGAAGGACGAATTATTATTAGAACCTTGGGGTCTGAAAAGTCTACTAAGACAATCCGTACAGATGATTATGATGATCATGATGTGAGGCCAAGAACAAGGCTTGTAACAAGATCAAAAGGGATAAGAAACCTATAGGGATAATTGCTTACACAGCAAACGTGGTAATTCATCAGACGGTGTTAGGAGGAGCAACTAACACTGGAGTTACGTGACTAAAGAATGGGTACATGAGTACTTGTGGATTTTGCTCATAATCAGTCCTCTCCATTTAAATTTCTTCTGTGGGCGTAAGTACTACGCAGGTTACGTTTCACCTTGCAAATCTGCAGATAAGTCGAAAATTCACGTATACATCATTTTTACATTTTAATCGGAAAATGTTTTCATCTGTCTTTCTTTTGATTTATACCGCCTTCACGTTCTTACATTCCTTTAGAAGGCATTATTAAGATTCTATTTTCTGCCCACTGCTTCACTTTTACCTAATTTGAAACGTGTAGTAGGTGAGATACTGTGGAATGTACGAGGCATCACTTAATATTCCGTTAGCAAATAGCAATGTAAATACCATTCTGTGAGCATGTTACTAGGAAGCCAAAACAGATATTGCTTGCTTATTCATGAGTGACTCCTGAAGATCTAATTACAGTGGCAGGAAAGGCACAGCGGCACAGTGTGCAAACTTTTTGTGTACGACCCAAGTTTACTGAGGACTGTAGAAGGACAAATGCTTTTTTTAACTACTCGTATTTAGTGAATGAACCACAGTAAAGCGAACTCTCTTTATGAGGAATCGCCAACCATATAGCCTGGAACAACTTTGTGCCCTCGAGAAAGTTCTTGAATACCCACGAAAATCTTAGTATTATAAACTTTTTAATTGTTTGCTGATGATCGCAAAGGACGTTTGAATTTTGCCCTATGAACCGAATTTCTGTATAGTGCCGAGGACTTCGAAATGTTTAGATTTTGTTAAGGTGTTAGGTTAATTGAGGAACTCTGCGATACGTAATGAATGGCACGTGACTTTTCTGAGGAAATGAGTCAAGATTCTTTGTGAGATGAAGTTTACCAGAAACAATTTTAGAAAATATTTTGGTATGAGAACACACAAGTTGCACATCTGTTTGTAATCTAAATATTTCAGCTCTTATCTTTTTCCGATAAATCCGATTGGATCCCCGACATAAATTATAAGCTTCCACTAGTTGCCTTCAACCCTCCCCCTCCAAAAGATTGGTGATCTACATGATGACAGAAAATATATGACTGTAGAATTCCGCAACTAATTCCATCAAATTAGACAATTTATGACACAGAATATGTATTTATGTACTGAACATTGGTTATTATGAATTAGGCTTGTCATAAAGCTGCGAAATTTAAATATTGTACTACATTAATAAGATATTTCCACATAACCCGGACATATTGTACTTCGTGGAAAGTTACTGAAGATGGCAGTGGTTTGAAATTGACCCATTAATCAATTTCTGCACATTTTTATGAATTAAATTTAGCGTGTATTATTTCGTGCTGAAATAGATCAATCAGTGAAATGACTGGCTACGAGTTGAAGGACCAGGTTCGATTTTCAATTAGAGACTTCTCTCTTCGCCATCGTGTTAATATGCCCTCTGGACTCACTCATATAACTATACACGAGTACTGGGGACCCTGTTCCCATTGCTATGAAGAGGCCAGAGGCTGAAGCTGACAATTCACCTGCACGTAATGTTGACAAGGCCTAAACTTCAAGCAGCACTCCTTACGGGGAACAGATACGTACAACAGAGGTTTGGCCCGAGAACATAGCAATGAAAGCTTTATTGACTTGACAATCCATAGACTTCCCATTTTAATGTAATTTTCTCGCGCAGGTCAAAAGTAAATAATTTTATGAAGAAAGCAGTCTTCTGGGATGTGGCGCAGTGTAGATATTGTGTTAACCGGCGTTTCGGCGCCACATCCCAGAAGACTGCTTTCTTCATAGTCACCGCCGTGAAAACCTTAAATCTTACATAAATAATTTTATACAGAACTAATTGGCCCAAGCGGCAACGCTTCTGCCTTATAACCTGTAGGTGTTGGAATCAATTTCAGCCGGACCGCCGAATGTTCTGACTGTGATTTCTTGTAGCTTTCTCAGTCTCTGTAGGCATATTTCCGTACTGTTCTGCGGTTGAAACCATGATCCTTCCACATCCCTTCCAATTCACTACCATCCAATAATTAAGTGCTAAAATTATCGATTTACTGACAGTGTCATAAAAGAAAATACAAGTACGTAAATAAATAAGGAGCCGGGGTAGTGTAATTTGTATAGCGACTACCTAGGGGTCGGAATTCAAGTCCAGACAGCCTCTGGGGTCCAACCAACCTGCTACATAACGGGTACCGGTGGCTCTTTCCCCTAGGATAAAGCGGCCTGGGCGTGAAGCTGACCACTTATCTCCACCTAGTGCCGAGGTCAAGGAAATGTGGATATATGCATCCAACTTCCCCGTACGCCTTCATGTCGTAGTGCTTAATTAGTTAAGCACAGGGACAACTTTCTTTTTCTTGGCACTAAAGCCCCAGTGGGCCTAGGCCTACCTCCATGAACTTCTCCGTTCACTTCGGTTTTTCTAGATCTTACACATTCGGTAGGACTCCTTGGGCGGTTGATCAGGTCATCGCAAAGCCTCTACCTGTATACAAACACAGAAAAACGCACACACACAAACTAAACATCCATGCCCTGAGTGGGATTCGAACCCACGATCCCGGTTTCCAAGTGAGCGAAGACAGTACATGCCTTAGACCGCTCGGCTACCGTGACCGGCGGGACAAATTTACCTTACGTAAATAAATAATAAACAGTCTTACATTGTTATTGGAGATCTGTCTACAGGGCTTATAATGCAGTAGGTTTCTGCATGAGCAAAATATGTTACCTGTTTTAATTGCATACTGCTGGCTTATGGGATAAGTATCATTAATCTGACTTAAAGGATGAATGTTCTTCACTCTTTATGTTATATGTCACTGCTCAGTGTTATAAAATTTTACTGTTTTTTAGGATATGTCCTTGTCATGACTTCCGTTGATCACCAGCGTCCTTGAGTTTTTCGGGATCCCTTAAGGTCTTTGAGTCATATCAAAAGATTGCACCTAAGAAGGATTATAATCGGTCACCTTCCTTTTCATTTTCAGTTTCCTTGTGCATGAATATTGTCACGTGTATGAGTGTGACAACAGACGGGTTTTGGATTCATAATCACATTTATTAAACTCTTTCATACAGCACGTAACTACACTCTACAATTTATTCTCTTACACACAAACACACACACACACACACACACTAGTGTCCACAATCTCGTTTTCAATAGTCGTTGCTCGGTAGCGGCTTCCAACGGCGGATGTGCTCCAGCTTCTGGGTTCTCTATCAGCTATCAGCTGGACTCAGCCTAATCTCACCTTACGATTTCAAGAAGAACTGCAAAAGTTACAGCTAAAACAGCATGTTAAACAATATACTAATAAGCCTACACAGTGAAAATATATACTGCCGCGCACCCATAGGCCTAAAGGCATGGAGATAAACTTTTTAATTCCAGACAGAGAGAAACGTCGGAAGAAGATTCTTTCTGTTTTACAAGGAAAGAGTAAGATAAATCCGCATGGTTTATGCGTTTCGGTACTTCTTCCTAAAGTTTGCTTGAACCCCTTAGTTGCGGAAAATTCCACCGTCTCTTTCATCCGCATACATAATAGCCAAACATTCGTTCTTCTGTCCGTCTGTCCGTCCGTCAGTCCATCTGTCCTTCTGTCCCACCCTGTTTCTCCCAAAAGGCGCGTTGTAGAAAAAATAAAAAAATCCACTTCCCACCCATGGCTCTGACTGGACACTTCTATCATCCGTGAAATGTGCCTCCCCTCACTGCTGTATGACCAGGGGTTTCAGTGACCTAGCTCACACCTACCATCAAGACGGAGGCAATGTATTCCTCCCACACATTAATACACACATACCAGACTATAGTAGTCTTGCTCGAATTCATCTGTATGGGAGTTGCAGCTGGAAACTCCTGCAATTACACTAATCTCAACATTTAGGCACTGATTGATCAAAAGCGGTGAAGTGGTGAGAATGTTATAAAGCACAGAACAGACAGCATACACTCAGTGTTCTGCCTCATCCCCAGCACTTCAGCGGAATTTCGAAATTTCCGTACAATTAAATTTCACCTTACGGAGAGCCAGGAGCCAATGCACAGAGCTAACCGTTGTTAAGAGGATAGCAGAAACAGTGGGCCGCCGTCCAGCTTTTCCGGGAAGATCTCGAGGATGCAGAAAGCCCGTGTGAAGACGTTCGATAACTGTCCCCAAAACGCCCTCTCTCAAGCTTCTTCATCCGATTATACTAGAATATTGGAAACCCAGAGATTAATTTGTATTTAATGCATCTTAAACGTCTCCACTTTTTCATCCAGGAGCACTAATTCTAATTCGTTTGTAACTCTTACGTCCCACAAGTACGTATGTTGCGAAACTCAAGCAGGCGGCTATTGATGTTAGGGCGCATTAGAGGGATTTTGTGAAGGCGATAATGAACTTTCGGGTTCAGTGAAGTGTAAGGAATTTCTTGACTGACTGAGCAACTGCTAGTTTGTTAAGGTCTCCACCCGTAAAGTTAGAGATTGTTTGTTCTGATGTAATAAGACTGAGAGGAAGCAATTTGGATCTGCTTCAATGGGGTCTCCCTCCGTCAGTCCGTGAGGATTGAGAAGCTCTGATATTGTCACGCAGTGTGGGCACCCTCGCGTTTGTTGTACCCGGGTCCGTCGTGGGGCCTACAAGAAGCAGCTGAGCGAAGAGACGCCAGCTAAAATTTCATCTGAACACAATTAGGCATAGTGGACTTATGAAAATACTCGTAAATGTGACAACGAGCTAAGTTCAAAAACAATTTAAATTTATACTTCCCATCCTTGCCTTTTATTTAATTTAGGATTGTTCTAACATAATGTCCATGGGTTTAATTTCTTACTTTGAGAAGGTATAAGTTTCTTCCAAGCCTTGGATATTTCTATACGCAAATTTTAACACATAAGAACACACCTTGTCGAAATTACATTAGTTACGAAATTCTCTAGCACACTGAGACATTGGCAATGAAACGTGACTTTCAAAATATGAAGCCGGACCTATTTTGTTTTCTATTACTTGAATATCTGACAAAATACTACGAGTAATTACAGTTTACTTCCTTCTAATTTTAAGAATGTCGATGTTATCGGATACAATTCGACAACGGACTGGAACGTGATATCTGCGCATGTAGGAATGAGTCTGACAGAGGAACTGAATGGGTCAATACACCGACTCTGATTTTGCCGGGGATCGCTTCGTTTGAAATTATGTTTAGAGAATGTCGTTTGGTAGGTCCTGTTAGTTATGTGCTTATTTTATTCACAAATAACATGAAATAGAAAGGAGTAAATTGTTACTTGTTGCATGGAGAAATTGTGAGAGGTGAGTCCAACTTCACTGATATAAAATCGCGGTTTTCCACGCCAGCCACTTTCTGTAGATTAACCGTATTCCTATGGTTGAACACATGCAACTAGAACAGCCAGCGAAGGCGGCCAAGATGCTGTCCGAAAAGGAATATTCATGCTTGCTCTGAGGTATTAGAGTTTTTGACAAAAATTTTTTTGAAAGCAAGAATGACTAGGAAAATATGGCATATCTCTGCTGACGAAGGCTCGGTGTAATTATAGTCATATTGTACAATAGTTAGTAAGGGAGAAATCACAAATATCAAAATTCCAAAGTGTAATTTCGGTATTACAGCACGAAACAAGCATCTTACAACAGCAATGAACTTCGCGTCAAGATAAATTTTCCAGCAGTCATGATTCGTACTCACTTGGGAGACCCATCAGTAGAAAGCAGGATAATACTGGATTAGATATTATAAATCTGAACGGGGGTCGGATGAAATGGCAGGAGGTTGGAGAAAAGTGCATAATGAGGAGATTTATAACTTATGCTCTTCTCCAAATATAATTAAAATGATTAAGTCAAGGAGGATGAGATGAGCATGGCCTGTAGCACGAATGGGGCAGAAGAGGAATGCATATAGGATATTGGTCGCAAAGCCAGACGGAAAAAGACTACTAGAAAGACCATGACGTAGGTGGGTGGACAATATTAAACTGTACCTTGCGGAGATAGGATTTGATGGTATGGATTCGATTGATCTGGTTCAGGATAGGGACCAGTGGTGGGTTCTTGTGAACACGGTAATGAACTTTCGGGTTCCATAAAATGCTGGGAAATTTTTTATTAGCTGCAGAATTGGCGGGTTCTCAAGAAGGGCTCAGCTCCACGAGTGAGTGAGTGAGTGAGTGAGTGAGTGAGTGAGTGAGTGAGTGAGTGAGTGAGTGAGGGGGGGAGGTACGATGTTTTATACTGAATTCGTCTGACTCAGGATACTGTCCAGTGGTTGTCTCATGTGAACGCGCTTCATCTAGTGAATTTTCGAGTTTCTGCACAACGTGAAAACTCTTTGAGTTGCTAAAAAGCTAATATCTTCTCAGTGCGGTCTACGTGCAGTCGCATGTCTGTGTTAACGAGATGACATAAAAGTCGGGGAGCTAATTACATACATAAACAGCGCGACAGTAACAAGAAGAGGAAATCTCTGACAGAATATGATAAGGAATTGGAGTGAACAAGACATTAAATTTCTTCAGGTGATCACATCAATCAGATAATTGTTCTTATTCAGCAGAGACTGTAATATACAAAATCTGAAAAATAAATTTACGGAAATGCAATGTGATTTTATTTAAGCCAGATATAAATATATGTCTTGGCTGTGTATACAAATTAAATTTCATAGCGCTGAAATACCCATAATTGTTTCACCCACTCTCTAGACCGAATAACAAGAGTAGGCCAAGCGTTGAGAATATCCAACGTCAGGTACTGTGACATTTACTAAACTTATGTTGTATGACAGTCATTAGGAGCTGGTCCGTGATTTCCTCTTGATGTATTCCGCATGTTTTCTTCCTTCACAGGTTCGTATATACAGTAAAATTATATGATAAATTACTCCGTATTGGGAACATCTGGAAAATATCCATACAGCAAAGATTTGGTAGAAACAGAGCGGTTCATCTCCCGCTTAGTTTGAAAATTACAAATTTAGCGGACCTTTGTACAGATCTACTGCTTACATATATTTCAATAGCCAGACTCCTAAGCGATAATTGGGATTTATAAAGCCTAATATCTGCTCTTATTTTGAGCTGTAAACCGTGTGACTGAAGAAGATGTGCAAATAATTCTATCTTCCGGAACATAACACAGTTTGATGAGTGTAAAGTGACATTTCAGAGGAACATTTCGCCTTAATCTTCAGGGCCGAAGAACATGTAAGCAAGAAACCAGCATGAAGCAGACAGCAAGCAGAGAGGTTTTCGCCGTGCTACTTGGCGTTGTATCGCAGAAGATAACATAGCACACACACTGTAAGAACTTCATGTCCAGCAGAGAGAGCAGATATTATCGTAATGGAGGTACGGATGTTCTCCTAAGTTGCTCAAGTAAAGCAACTCGATGAAGAGCGTGTCACTGTCTAAATTAAGAGTTTTATCAGAAACTCAGATTCCTTTCAATTTATTCACTTAAGCTAAATATTCTTTATATATATATTTATTTATTTCGTGTGTTGGAATGACAATTGATACATCGGCCGCTGTTTGGCCTATTGTACCAGCCCCGGATGATAGATGAGTATGGAGCATTTGGTGAAATAAGAAGTGGCAGGGAACCCGAAGTACTTTGAAAAAATCTGCCCCAGTGCCGCTTTGTCCATAAATCCTACATAATTTACCTGGTATCGAACCAGGGCTGCCGAGGTAGAAAACCGGACACTAATCTCCCGAGCTGTGACACGATCTTTACAGCTAACTAACAACTTTGAACAGAGACATTCGGAAGCTAATAGTCGCTCAGCTACTTAAACTTCCTCTTTATCAAACCGAAGATTCGTTATGGATTTAAATAGAGCCCATCACTGCACACTGCCCTGAGGAAATTTGTCCAAACCCATTCTTACTCTTGCATGGCATGACAGATTACTGCGGTCCAATTTCTCCCGTTTTCCGGGTTTTGGAATCGTATTTACAAACATCTGGCAACATTTCTCGGACAGGCAATAGCCCCGTAGCAAGGTAACTAACGTAGGAGGACACACTCACGGAACAAACGCAAAATTTCCACATATAATCCAACTGAGATACGAATCCTCTGCTCTAGTGTTTGAGCGGTAAAAAACAGCATTTCCCTTAACTCCGCGGTGCCACTGTGATGGGCAGTCCATATTTTCCCACTCCGTGTTAAAGTACGTTCTAATGTAGTCCTTCCTTCTATGCCTAGGACTTTCAAGTGATACCTTCCCCTCAGGTTTTCCGGCATCTTATTCTCGCAAGTATTTCTGCACCTACAAAGAGCTTGGCTATCTACGAATCCACTAATTACCTGCTCCGCTGGGCCTCCGGCCGTCGAAAATACGACTTCTTTTGGATGCACGTATTATATTTATGACGTAAAGGTAAAGGTAAAGCTATTCCTGTAACAGCCCATGGAGGCCCATAGGGTTTTCAGATGTCGAGGCTCCCACATTTTCTAGACAATCGGCTCACAGATGGCGGTGAGGTAGTCAGTTTTATGCGCCTGCCGCTCTTTACAACTCAGGAAAGGTAATTAAAAGGCTCATCATCTCAACCTACCGCACTGTGTAATTAATCTTCATGTCCTTAAGATTAACTTCTAACATCAAAACATGAATCGGAATTTAAGATCAAAGCAAAATGACAGTGCGCTCTTTGACGTGCAAGATACGTCCTCCAATTTAATTGCACCGTTTTTACATAATGGTGAAGATTTTTCAAAATACGTACGTACCGCCCTATCCTTCATTTACTTCTCTCCTTTCATACGCTTTGTCTTTCTGTACTCCGTTTTTCTGACTTTCATATCTGTCTCATTTCATTTCCTATTTTCTCTGTTCTTTCTCTTCCTATTCTTCTCTCCTCTCTTTTCTTCAAGTCTGAGCTGCTTTGGTTGCGTGATAAGATTTATCACATTGTACGCTTTATACTGGGACCATATTCAGATTTCTACAAAGTTAGACGCATATGCAGACCTCTTTCTGTTTGTCGAAAGGGATAATCTTGTCTAGAATGTTAAATTATATTTTATTTTATGCGATATATTTTAATTTTCAGATTACTTCAGGACCCTTAATAGGTTAGTATGGAATATACGTACGAACCTATTAAGGGTGCTGAATTAATCTGAAAATTAAAATATATCATATGTGACAAATTAGTATATAAAAATATATTTAGTTTAAATAACTGAAAATCCATTATGCATCAAGGAAAAGGCATTATGATTCAATAATGTTTACATCACGTGTTGTATTTAGCTTATTTCCAGGAAGCTTGTGTGTGACCAGTCAATACAATACGACGTTTATAATGAACATCATTAATAACTGTTACGTGGCTTCAGTTCTTGTTTCCTCACAATAATTTGTACAAAAAATTAACAGGTTTTAAATTAACTGTTAACACGTTCAGCAATGACGTCACTGCCATTTAATGCCTCCAAATTCCGGACATGAAACTAGTTTTATCGAAATTGCCGGAACGTCATGAATAATCTATTATTAACCCCCCTCTTATCAGGATTACCGTTGTTCAGAAGAATCATTGTTACACAACCTGAATTTCATTTCGCAGCTTCACAAAATAATCTCTGCCATTTACCTGCAAGGGATTGGATATGACTTCCATTGTTAGTATCGCGCCATTTTGTTCCGGTTAATGAGGGTTATGGGTCGTTATTCCATTAGGATTACTGACAATATTCGTATTATATTTTTATTATATTGCTATAGCAATGTCCGTTGAAAATTCCACGGAATGTTTTTTTTCATTCTCTATTTAAACTATTTTTCTATTGAAGAAAGTCGTCTTCTGGGTTTAGGCACCGTGTACTCTTCGTTTTGGCCGACGTTTCGGAGGAACGTAGCGCCTCCATCTTCAGAGCAGTTGAATAGCTTGGAATGCGGAGAGCAGTAACTCTGCTACTGCTACTGCTCTCCGCATTCCAAGCTATTNATAAAGGTGACACCACATTAATACAAAATCATAGAGTGGTCGTGATAGTTTATTTACTCTACGGAGGTTTAACCTTGCTCGCAAAATTAAGCCTGACAATTGTTTCTGTTGGCGCTGACTGAGAGAAATTTTGGGTTTGTAAATATAACGTTTTAATTAAATATAAAGGTTAATACACACCAAGAAACAGACATTGAATTGCTATTACCTTTCAGTTCATTTATATCCTAAATACGAAAACATCATTCATCACTGTTTATAGCCGTGATGTCGCGTAGCGATTGCTTGATCAGTATAAAAGTGGTGCACATTTAGCGATTTCACAGATTAATCTCTTTGGAAAACAAACATACGCCGACATTAAGTATATGCAGAGACTAGTGAGTTTATATGCATTCCAATTGTCTGAGAAGTAACGAGGATATAATTATTGTTGCAGTTAATCCTGTTATTGTACGTCGTGTGAGATCACTGCGGTTATAATAATTTAAAATATTGTGGTGTGTCCGTTGTAGGCCGGGATATTTTAATCAGAATAGACGTTCGTTATTAGGTGAGCCCTCCCGCGTGGAGGCGGATTCGAATACTTCCACCGTAGCTCTGCGAATCATAGGAACCGATGAAAAGGGAATCCAGGGCCTGGGGGCACAACTGGGCCACCTGTCACTGGGGGATATAAATACTGTAACCTGCCCTCTCCCGGATAGGAGAGTCTTGAATATGAGACAGTAAAATATGGTAATGAGTCCCGCTGGACTAGGACCCGAGAATAACTGCGCTGGCGAAGACCAGCAGCACTTGTAAACGACAGACCCGTCCTCTCGTCAGAGAGGGCACCTCACATCAACAAACCCACAACAGTGTGACAGTAATAAGGATCTGGTATTGGGCTCCAGATGGGGGCTTGACGTCAAGACAGACTGGCCGATGGATGTCTGTCGTCCTACGGTGCAACTAACCTAGAGCCTTCATGGAAAGACCGACGCCTCCTCCATCGAAGAGAAGGCCACATTTCGAAATAAGAATGAATAAGAAATGGCCATGGATCTCGAGGAGACTGAAGCCAGGACTGACTCTGCTGGCGGTCAGCAGGAATTTAACCGACAGACAGACTGGAGGCTGGCAGTTGCAAGTCAGTCCAGCCAGAGAGCTGACAACTGAAGGAAGTACCAGAATGAAGACAACGGTCAGAGTATGAGATTTGCGTGTAGTGATCGCCATCCTGCAAGGGCCTAAGCCCCGAAGCAGAGGAACGCTCGCCGTTGAAAGCCGTTGCTAAGCAACGTGATTTAGAATATTAGTCTGTTTTTGAAAATGATCTCTGAAGTGTAGTCACGAGTTAGAAAAGTGTGTACTAAATCCAGTTCTATTCACCTAATACATGTCAATATTTACGAATTTTAGTCCTTTCTTTCGTAAAGAACTTGGCTCCACTCGGCATGGCGGCCAATGATTGGCCTATTGTAGCCTACCCCGCGTGATTATGATGATGGAGAATTTGGTGGAATGAAGATTGGCAGGGGAAACCGAAGTACTTGGAGAAAACCCGCCCCAGCGCCACTTTGTCCACAATAAATCCCACTTGACCAGACCCGGGATCGAACCCGGGCCGCCGCGGTGCGAAGCTAGCGACTAACCGCTTGAGCTATGGCCCGGCCGTAGTGTGGTGCTTAATTAATTAACAAGAACAGCTTTGCTTGAATTTACTGACCATGTCATTTCCTTTCGTTTGGTACTTTGTACCAAATAGAGCGGGAGGCCTGTGCCATATAAAATATAGCAAAGGCTCTGTTAAAGAAAAAAGATTTATGTCAATACACACATTACGTTCTTACGACGGAAGCTAACATTTGTAACTAATATAGCGATGTGAAAATTCACGAGAACCTTATGTAGACTGAACATAACACGCACTGTCGATGCAGCGTGTTAAAGTGCTGTATTATATCTCACTTTTGATTCAGAAGTTTTCTGTAGCACGGTGAAGATAGCTACATCTGCACAAGGGGGGGGGGGCAACAGGTGTGCCTGGCGGGTTGTATACCCTGCACGTCTCTAGGGGCATCTCTCAATATTGACACACTACGTTAGACCCTGCACTGCTGCCAACAGCATTATCACCATCCTACGTGATCCACGCAGTCACGCTCGCAACAGCACGCAAGGTTGCAATATTTAATTTACATTGCTAATATTCTGATAATTTACGCGAATATATGCATAAAAATATTTAGCATTTATCAAACTTTCACATTTTACCAAAAAAGAAATCTCTCTGTAGTGGCTTATCAGGGGTAACAGGCGGGTTGTATACCCTGCACGTCTCTAGGGGCATCTCTCAATATTGACACACTACGTTGTCTGAGACCCTGCACTGCTGCCAACAGCATTATCACCATCCTACGTGATCCACGCAGTCACGCTCGCAACAGCACGCAAGGTTGCAATATTTAATTTACATTGCTAATATTCTGATAATTTACGCGAATATATGCATAAACATATTTAGCATTTATCAAACTTTCACATTTTACCAAAAAAGAAATCTCTCTGTAGTGGCTTATCAGGGGTAACAGCAGGGACTACTATAAGACTGTGGTACAGTGATCATTAGCGTCCGATGGCTGAAGATTTATTACGTGTTAGTATCCTTTAATTATTTGTATAAAAACAGTTGTTTAGCGCTTTCCAAAAAGAGATCCTGAATAAACGTGAACAAAATTTTACACTTCTAGTTACTACAGTAATAATCCTAAAATCAAACCCCTTCTTATGCTTAGAAGGTCGAAGTTTGCGATATTCCTTCCAAGTAATGCCAGATATTTAAAAATGTAATCTTTCAGTTCAACGTTAAATCGGAAGATACCTCACGGTCTTATCTTTAAATATAATTAGAAAAGGAACTTCAAATATCATTACATATTTTGTAATTGAGAACAGAGGTTTCTTACCATGGTCTTTCGTGTAATTATTTCAGCAAGAACCATGGAAGACAAAGATACTGAATTTTGCACATTTACTTCATCTACTGGTGGTGGTGGTGGTGGTTGTGGTTGTGGTGGTGGTT